>NC_044363.1:13329171-13556223 GCF_007364275.1 Archocentrus centrarchus | reverse complement strand
AACCACAACTATCTGCATCAAAAAGAAGGTTTTTGGTGCAACACCCTCCTCACAACTGATTTCACCCAGTGACTGACAGCAGCCTTCAGCAACATTCACAAACCGGTCATGAATTTCTTTCCCTAGACCCCTGACCAATCTCTAGAACTGTGCAACTGAGGCCTAAGACTGACCAATAATGCATAAAACCACCTAAAAATTCCTCTTTCAGCTAAACTAACACATATGGGAGGTGAGGTGGAGGTGGGGGGGGGCAGGCAGAATCGAGGTAACAACAAGATCTATCGATAATGGTTCTGGAATCATTTTTTGGATACATGTAACAGGATCCCAGTTTTAAGATTTTAAAGGCACACTCCTACCTGAAGCAGTCATCTGAGCGAGGAAGAGCAGGAAGAGTGAGGTGGCGTCGACCTGCAGGTGACCCCACTGGTCGTCTCCTACAACAGTAGCGCAGGTCTTGGTGTTGTACTTGGCGTGGAGCGAGTCTGAGGTACTTCGGCTGTATTTAAACTTCTCCACCTTATCCAGCTGTGGGGGCAGGAGGAGGGTAAGGAGGGAGGAGGGATCTATTAAAGTGTGTGAAAAGAGCGAGTCCAAAAAAAGGTGTAATAAATTTGAAATTGTAATAATTAATAAATTATCCAACACATGTAACCACAAAACAGTAAAATAGACAAAATGGCAAGAATGCTGCAGTGGTTATAAATATGGAATCAATTTTCTATTGAATTACAACAATAATGTTTATGGTTTTTTTTTAAATTAACAAAAACTTTGCCGCTCACAGCATCATAAATCACCAGACTGGCACAGCACTCACAATGTACCGTGGAGGAAGCTAACAATGAAACAGCAGCTTGCAGGTGTTTTACTCAAACTTCAACAACAGCTTTTACTTATATGTTTACAGTCATTTTTTTAATTCACATATTCTGTTGCTGTAAGTGTAATAACAGTAATCAGTGTTGCAATGAGAGCAAAAGAGAGAAGCTGAAGTGTGGCTGGAGATTTAAAAAGCAAACAGAGGAACAGATGTGTATCTAAAAGAAAAGATAAACAATCAATAAAAAGTGTGTGAGGTAAAAACAGAATTCACATATCCTACCTGCCTCATTATGCACTGGAGGACACCTCTCATGAGCTTCACCACACTCTGGAGATACAGAGACACAGTTAAATGTCAACATTTTCACCTCAGCCTGCACACTTTTAAATAAAGGAGCCAACATGCCAACTAAGGGAATGAAAATATGACCTCCTTACCTTAATGTTCTTCTCTCACTCACTCACACACACAAACACACACACCCTACCTGCTCCAGGCTCATAGGCCTTGGCCTTGTCCTCATCCCTGTCGGCGTTCTTCCTGTAGGCCAGACTGAGTGCCCACACAGACACAATGCTGTAAACGTTGTCTCGAACCCAGGCATCAGGGTGATCTGGGCTTCCTGGGAGAAGGCCTGTGACTGGATCCTATGGCACACACGCAGAGATCAAAGGTCACAGGTGAAACCAAGACCTTAATATGAGCTATAAAATTCTTAATAGACGCTGTAATGTAGAGGAAAACTTTGAGCCAGTCAGCAGATCTAACAGTCAGGGCTGGATGACTGGGCAAATATAATATAATCACTTATCGAGCAATTTGTTTGTGTGCCTTTTTTTGTTATTTTATTTTGCTGCTTTAGGTTATCTGTTTAAAAATCAACTCAGACCTGCTATGATGTATGGGTTGGAGACAAAGATTTCTGTGTTTTCTCTTCTTAATGCTGGTATAAACTATTGGCCAAACAGCTGCTTTGAACACATGTGCATGTTCCGAATTTCATTGCTGACACATCCCATGAGCAAAGGCACAAAAAAAACTAATATTATAGAAAATTTAGAGCCATTTTGTCACCCACCACAACTCTGCTCACTTCCCAGTGGGTATTTTACCAAAACCCAGCAATAACTAAACCTCAAAGCTCATTTTTGAAGCATTTTAAACAGTTTCTTAGTTTAATTAGTGCACTTCCTCTTGCTGCACCAGCACTTAAAGCTGCAACTGTGCATGCTTCTCTTCATTTCCCCTAAGGTCGGGTGTTTGCTAATGAAACCAGATCATTGCAAAGTTCCAAAAGTATGAGCCCATAAAGCCCCTGTCTTCCTGTTGCAATGAGGGCACTGCAGCTTATTTAACAGCAAAATGCTCTTTCCGATCAGCAAATGTGAAACCCTGCTGTGCATCTGTCGTGCTGGACCTGCTGCCTGAACAGCTTAATGTCTGACATTTTATCACATGCAAGCAAGACACCATAGCTGTCAGCCAGTTCAGCACCAAAACAGGTTTCATCACTAACAGAAATGTCACGCAAAGCAGTTTCTGAATGTGTTGCAGAAATATTGTGAGGTGTTTGACCTTGTCAAGCTCTAAAAATGAGCCTGCCCAGAGTGATTAGTGCATGCAGAATAGCTTTTGTTTAGCTGCTTTACTAATAGGTCAGACTGCTGAAAGGCAGCACAATGCTAATCTATGCTTAACACCATCTTATTCAAAGGTAGCTTTCAGTCTCTCAGCTTGCAGATGCAGCAGGCCTCGGCTCTCAGTGAGTAACTTGTGGTCCTTAGTGTGGCGATCCATCTGAGCAGTGAACTGAATGCAGTGCCGGCTGGCTAAGCAGCCACTTGGGACTCATTCAAAAAATGACCTCACACTGAGTTTGTCTACTTTCTACAGGACTACAAGCTCAGCAGTTTGATCGTATCGATCACCCCTCCCACCCCCAGACTTCTTCACTTCTTCCCCTCCTCCGTATCAACTCTATGAAATCTAAAATCCAAAACACATCTATTAACATAAAGCTTTTCTGGGGTGTTTTCCAGGCACAAAACTGGCTTTGGGAGGTGATCAGCCCTGGTGATTTCCTCTTGAAAGAAGGTGACCTCTTGGGGGCTTTTATATACTGGAAAAAAAACACTTTGATTACTATCCTCAGTCCTTTCTGGGTGGTCCTGATGTGTTTACTTTAGTCCATTACCCTTGCTCTGACACTCAGCCTCTACTTCTCCACATCATGCACATATTCCTTTGAGGTTTTTCTCTGGTTCTATCTCGAAAGGTGTCACTGATTTTATCAGACCACACCAGCCAATGTAAGTGTAAATGTGTGCGCATCCCTTGCGCACACTCAGGTTCTCTGAGTTGTTTTTCCTGCTTTGTGCTCAGCCTCTTTTCTCCGGACGAAGGGAAATCCTAATACGGAGACATGCAGGGATATTTTAAGCAATAATACACTTTGAGCTTTGTTGCAAACAGCTCATGTTCCCTCTCTTGATATAACAACACTTCAGTGGACAAAGTCAGGGGTATGAGGATTATTTTCACTGTTTTGGCCTGCACAGAACTACATCCAACACCTTCTGTGGGCCAGGAGGTATAGCACAACATCAGAAGTAGTGAATCCTTAGATGGAAAACTGAATGAGTCCTGGACCTAAAAGGTCAGGAGACGTCAGGGTCAGACCCCCAATTTTAAGTTAGTCAGTGTTGCCCCTACTGGGAGGTGGCACACAAGAGTCAGACTGATCCTGTAGGTCACGTTTAAGGCTGCAACTATCGATCACTTTAGTAATTGAGTATTCAATTGATTACTCATCGATTAATTGGATAAGAAATACTTTTGTCTTATTAACAGTTCATCTGCATATTTTAACTTCCACAGCTTAACTGTAGATTTTTCGCTGTGTGAAACAAACAGCGGTGGATGGAGCAGCTACAAACTTCTCTTTTCCTCACGTTGACACTTGCTGATCAGGTGGTTGATGAAGGACCTCCAGCTGTTTCCCAGTTACAGGAACAATCACTGATGATCTGGACGCTAGAAAAACGTTTCCCTACAATCCACCTGAGGTCATCGTCTCGATAACGGCTCCGCCTCTTTTGCGTTTACCGCGTGTGCAGACGGACTTTATGTAAAACAACTGCTGCTGATGTGTTATCAGTATTTTTGTTGAAAAACTGGGGGGCTGCATGAGCTTAATGTGTTAATGCTTTGTATCCACACCCGTCCTCCTAAGTACGTTTCTATTGCGGGTGTTCATTTTAATGTACAGCCAGATGGAGACGCCCAGGCTGCACGCTCCATAATCAATAATATTTTACTTTTTAAATGACTCCTGTTCACAGCTATTGATTTGTCATGTTCAACCATATGAAACAGGTGAGGTAAGACTCATAGAAGCAAGCGCACAAATACAATTAAAGACCCATTATGTTGCTTTAACATGAGGATACATTTGGGTTTATTAAATGCCACAAACTGCCAGCAGCTTTCATATTCAGGCTTGAGAAACAGGCCATTTTTCAGTTGGCTGCATTTAAGCCTGTAATCAGAATATATTATTTTGCTTGAATGAGTGCTACAGAGGCTAATAAACTGACCAAAGTGTACATGAAACAGCTAAATGAGACATGCAGCTTTGATTAAATTAAAGCAAGTCAATAAACAACACGTCTGAACTTTGATACGATTCTCATTTCCCGGTGTGGCCTTTGGGGAAAGTGAATATGACACCCCTGCTGAAGGTCAACTCTCTCCCAGTTAAAGTGACACAGTAAAAAAGAACAATGATTTTTATAAACTTACTTAAGTTAAATTGATTAAAAATAAACTAAGACAAAAAGACTCAAAAAGTCCTGCCAAAAAAAAAAAACTGTCGGATATCTCTTGTACATCTGGGCCTGGGACCCCTTTCTCCAGTAATCTATACATGAGTGATACCTGCAGCCAGATTATAAAATATTGTAGCAGAGGTGACTGCTTCAGCAGCAGATTAATGCTGACAGCTTTGTAAAGGGTTATTCAAACAGTCAGAGGGGTGCTCACAAACCCAGCGGGAAGAAGCGAAGGGAGACGTGAAACACATTTTAATCTCTATCTGTTAAAACACACTACATAATAATTACAATAATCTCCAGCTGCTACGATAAAGTGACATAAGCATTAATGGCTCAACATTACAGTGCTGGAAAAAAGTAGTTGCCCCCCTTCCTGATTTCTTTTTTCTTTTTCTGATCGCTCTTGGTCAGATAACATCACAGCTGTTATCAAGAAGGCTCAGCAGCGACTTCACTTCCTGAGGGTCCTCAGGAAGAACAACTTGGACTCAAACCTGCTGCTGACCTCTACTAACCGCTCATCCATTGAGAGCCTGCTGACGTACTGTATCACAGTATGGTACGGCAGCTGCACTGAGGCAGACAGGGGTCAGCTTCAGAGGGTAGTCAAGACAGCACAAAGAATCGTTGGCTCCCTCTCCCCTCCCTGATGGACATCTACACCTCCCGCTGCATCAGCAAGAGCCAGGAACATCATCAAGGACAGCTCACACCCTGGCTTTGACCTGTTTGAACTGCTGCCCTCTGGCAGGCGCTACAGGTGCATCAAAGCCAGAACAAACAGACTCAAGAACAGTTTCTTCTCCAGAGCAATCACCACCCTGAATCACACACTCACCCACTGTAACTGTGCAATATTATATTATTCATACTGAACAATATCTGACATTCTATATTGTGTAATATCCAGTATTCATTCACTAGTGCAATATTCATTCACCAAGTGCAATATTCATCATCTTCATTATTATATGTATACACATATTTACTTTTCTTACAATGTACAGATGCACCAATGTATATATTTTTATCATTCTATTTTTGTATATTTTACACATTGTTTATTTCTGTATATCTCTTGATTATATTGATCATAGTAGATATAATATTTTATAATATTTTTATTTTAGAGAGTTTTGATTTTCTGTTACATGGCACTGAACAGGAGTGGCCCTCCAATCTCATTGTACATCCTGTATAATGACAATAAAGGCATTCTATTATATTCTATATTTGTTTCAGATCCAACAAATTTGAATATTAGAAAAAGACAATCTGAGTAAACACAAAACGCAGCTTTTAAATGATGATTTCATTTCTTAAAGGAAAAAAACAGCCAAACCTACCCTGGCCCTATGTGGGCCCCTTAATCCTAATTACTGGTTGTGCCACCCTTGGCAGCAGGAAGTGCTGTCTTTCACATCGTTAGGTTCACTTTTCTTTGCAGAATTGTTTTAATTCAGCCCAGTTGGAGGGTTTTCCAACACGAACAGCCTGTTTAAGGTCATACTAAAGCATCCTGATCAGATTTAAGTCCGGACTTTGACTAGGCCACTCCAAAACTTTCATTTTGTCTTTTTTGAGCCTTTCAGAGGTGGACTTGTGACAGAGGTGGACAGAGGTGTTTTCAGATCATTGTCCTGTTGCATAACCCAAGAGGTCTTGAGCTTCAGGGCACGAACTGATGGCTGGACATTCCGATTCACAATTTTCTGGTAAGGAGCAGAATTCAGGGATCCATCAGTGTCAGCAGGCCGTTCAGGTCCTGAAGCAGCAAAGCAGCCCCAGACCATCACACTACCACCACCATGTTTGACTGTTGGTATCATGCTCTTTTTATGAAATGTTGTGGTAGTTTTACTCCAGATGTAACGGGACTCAAACCTTCCAAAAAGTTCTGTTTTTGTCTCATTGGTCCTCAGAGTATTTTCCCTAAAGTCTCAAAGATCATCAAGATATTTTGTGGCAAATATGAGACGAGCCTTTGTGTTCTTTTTGGTCAGCAGTGGTTTTCTCCTTGAACTCTCCCATGGATGCCATTTTTACCCAGTCTCTTTCTTATTGTTGAATCATGAATTATGACTTTAACTTTGGCAAGTGAGGCCTGTAGTTCTTTAGATGTTTTTCTGGGTTCTTTTGTGACTTCCTGGATGAGTTGTTGTTGCGCTCTTGGAATAATTTTGGTAGGCCGGCCACTCCTGTTAAGGTCACCATTGTTCTAAGTTTTGTATGGATAACGGCTCTCACCGTGGTTAACTGACGTTCCAAAGCCTTCGAAATGGCTTTGTAACCCTTTCCAGCCTGGTAGATGTCACTGACTTTGTTTCTGAGTAGTTTCTTTAGATTTTGGCAGGGTGTGTTGCTTTTTGAGATCTTTTAGCCTGCTTCACTTTATCTAATATTAAACAATGTTTGATGATCTGAAACATTTGCATGAGTACTTTTACTTTAGGTACTTTATTTTGCATTTCAGTCTAGAGCCCAATGTTTTGGAAACATAAATAAGAATTAAAATATTTGCATTTGTTTTCTTAATACTCTAATTTCTCGCGGGGCCACCCCATTTGAAACAACCTGGAACCGCCCCCGTAAAATTTAAGATGTCCGCATACTTTTGGTGTCTTCAGTGGCTGCTCACATAAGATGGCAAAAACTTCCCCAGTGCATCAAAGACCTCTACCTCCATTACACTCACGGACGGACACACACACACACACACACACACACACACACACACACTTTCAAAGAGCGCTGCAGCCTTGCGAAATATCACCGTACCTCAGCTTCTGCATGCATGAAAACATCCGAGTTTACCTCCAAGCGGAGGAGCTAACACTATATGAAAAACGCCTAACTGTGTATTTTAACTCTAAAGGTCGTTAAGCTACTGTGAAATAAGCGGAACAACACTGTTTAGCACTCACTTGGTGCCGCATGATAGTCTGCTGCACTATCCGGGCATAGTTGTCCAGTTTAACGCCCGAGTTGCTTCGACTTCTCATGGTGACAAGTCAACGGTTCACTTCAGGGGGACAGAAAGGCACGAAAACTCCCTAAAAACCCGACATTAAACTAATTTCCTCGGCGCCTCTATGGGGTCCAGCAAGCCGAAAGGGAGGGCAGCTTTCACGGCGACCGGAGGAGGTGCTGCCTGGCTATCATAAAACCATTTCAGCAGCAGCGATGGTGGTAGTACTCCGGAGCTGAAACCGGAGTCCAAAGCTGGCTGCGATAAGCTGGCCACCGGAAGCAGCTGCAAAGAAGAAGAAGAAAAAAACCCGGATGTGTGGAGACTTCAAAATAAAAGCGTGTCATCCCTTAACTGCAGATTCTGACATTACTGACACAAGAGCGGCACTTTAATGATAAAGCTCATTTAAAATCATCCAAACAGAACAAAGAGTTACGTTCAAAGGATGCTGAATATGGAGCTGCTAGGCAGGAGGAAAAAAGCAAAACCACAGAGAAGACTCGTGGATGCAGTGAAGGAAGATGTGCAGAAGGTTGGTATGACAGAGGAGGATACTAAGGCTAGGGTGAGATGGAAGCAGATGATCCGCTGCAGAGACCCCCAAAGGGAGCAACTAGAAGAAGAAGTAGTGTAGAGTGCCACAGACATGACCCCATGATGGACTGGCAGCCTGTCTTGGATGTACCCTCATCTCTGTGATAGTGATAGCCTCGAGCCCTGTGCTACAGAAGACTGAGATTTAATTCATGTCATGTTTTGTATATTTGTAAATGTCTTTGTAGATCTCAGGTGGAAAGCCTTAATAGCTCCCAGAAGTGACCAGCTGATGGCAGGAGTGCACAGTGAATGATTCAATCATGAGTCAAACAGAAACAGTAAACAGAAGGCTGAAACTGCGAAGCTCCGGGTCCACAGTGTATACATAGTGTGTGCATAGTGTGTACACTGTGGACACAAGTGTACACATTGTGCAAATAAACCTCCAACAGTGTGATGAAGATGATGATGGAGGCATTGCGTGTCATCGGTACTGCCTGAGGTCTCTCTGTCAGAAAATCCCAACTCCAGTGGCAGAGTATCTGATCCATCTACTGTTCACTGAAGCCTCACTCAGTGAAAGGGTGGCTTTCAAGAAGCCATTCTTGAGGAAGGTAAGCAGGGAGGAAAGGCTGAGGTACGTCACATTACAGAAGAACTGGACTGAAAACCTGGTGGATTGATGAATCCACATTTGACCTTTTTTGTTCAAATCATCGTCAGTATGTATGGGGGAGGTCAGGAGAGAGATCCACCAGTGGGTCTCTACTGCCATTTGTAAAACACAGTCGCAATCTTGTAGATCTTGATGACCAAAAAAAAAAAATTTACCATCAGATTTTGCTCCATCTTAAAAACATCTGATTGGCAGCAGCTTAATTTTTCATGACAACGATCCCAAACACACTGCCAATTCAATAAAAGCAAACCTGGATAGAAAAACATGCAATGGATTGCTATGAGTCATGGATTGGCCTCCCCAGAGCCTGTGTTGAAGAATAAAGGTAACCAATATATTTACCAAATATTGACTTTCAAGCTTGTTAAAATAGTACAAACTCTGTTTTTACCTTATATACTGTATTTCTATGTATGTTTGTACATCTTTCAATAAATTGCTGCACCCATTTCACATTTTCCTAACAAAACATAAAGAAATGAGGGATGGCTCAGGCCTTTTGCACCCATTCGTATGAATGGGTGCGTGCATCCAAATGTTTGGTACTGTAAGTCAGAATTTAGGCTTATTATCTCAAACCTTTGACTCAATAACTTAAAATTTTAAGTTATTCTCTCAGTTTTTCTCAGAAGTTTGAGTTAGAAAGTCAGAATTTTGTGATAAGTACATTTTGAATTACAGATAAAAAATATTTTCTTCCGTGGAGGAAACACGTTTCTGTGCAGATTTGTTAATTTGAGTTTAGTTTCTAGTAGTTTCACTGATTGTTTTAGTGGTTTTTATGGTTGATATTTGTGATTTCAAGAAGCTCAGAATCTCAATACTTGACTCACAATCAAACATTCTAGTTCTAACAAACACATAAACCATGACCTCTTCACACTGGTAGTGTTGAATATTCTCTTCCACGAATCTAAGATATTACCCATACATTCTCTCCCAACCTCCCAACTCAACCCCATCGGAACATATGAAGTCTTCCAAGTCAGAAATAAAAATTCTGACAATCATCAAAAACATTTTATCCCAAAAAAGTTATTTGTGCTTTTCAACAAAACATAAAGATAGGCTCACAACTCAGAGTTTGTTTATATATTGTACCAGTCAAAAGTTTGGACACACTCAGTGTGTGACTGGTACTGTAAGTACACTGTATCTAGATATTATAATTTCTTGAAAACAAACAAGAAATTATAACTTTTTGTTTCAAGAAACAAAAAGAAGTCCAGTCGCCTTTTTCAAGCTCCAGAGACTACTATGACCTGGATGACTGAGAATCTACACAGACATAGATATTATAATAGTTTTAGATTTTAGGTGAGTAACCTTGATAGAGACACACAGTTTCATTCCCTGTATGTTCACGCTGCGCACCAATGGGAACATTTTCAGCTGATCTCTCCTAATAATCTGTGCGCATAGTAATAAAAATGTTACCCCAGCATCATCTGTGCCCCGTGAAAGGGTATTTTCGGAAGCAGGTCAAATCGTTTCAAACAAAAGAAAATGCCTGAAGCTCAGCACTGTGGCAAAGCTGTTATTTCTAAATAAAAACGAATAGGTAAAATGTCCCTAGTGAGCACACTAACCAACCAAGTAACACAATCACATTCACATCACAACTCTCTCCCAAATTTCCACTTTCCCTCTTGACCCCAACATTGTATCATAGAGACACCATATTAGTTAGCTCAGGATTTATTTATTGTCATCACAAAAATCCTTTATTCTGTTCAAAGCTTCATGCACCAAAGCCACTTTGTGATTATAATCAGTCTGTCTGTTTTATAATTACTGTCCACTTGATGGCGCAATAGAGCAAATGAAGCACCATGAAGCTTCGAGCCATGGGTTCACTGATTGGATGGAAAGCTTCAAAGCTTCACGAAGCTTCATCTCACCATCATTAGGGCTGAGCACACCTGAACACAATGGACAAACTGGACTGCACCACCAGTTCCTGTAGAGGGGAGGGGAGTTTTAAGAGTTTGCTTTTTTTATGTTTAGTTTAACTTAGCAGTATTGTGGTGTTTGGTGTAGTTAGTGACTGTATTCTGTTTAGTTACCCCTATTGTGTGTTAATAGTCTGATCAGCCAGCATATATACCCCTGTGTGTCTTTTTGTTTTGTTTTTTAGGTGGGTCAGTTATGTTTTGTTTGTGCAGCTAGTTTGTTCACATTTTTGCCTGAGTTCAGTTTTGTTCTTTGACCTCTTTTATGAGCTCAGTATTTTGTAATTGTGATATTTTTGGGGTTAAAATAAAAGACCCTATTTTTTCTAATATTTCCTGTGACTCCTCTTGTTTTCGACTCAGTCCCCTCACAGGAAAAAAAAAAATGTTTATGCCATATATATGCAAGTGTTAAAGATTTGTACACTTGTAGACCCGGAAAAGTTGAATCTACTTAAAAAAAAAACAAGGTAACTCGTTGCCTTAAATTTTTTAAGTAATGAAACATTAGTTGAATAAGTGCAGTGGACTATGTTCAATGAACTTGAGGCCCTTTACGAATGGAATGAAAGCTCTAGGTTGAATGTACTAATAAAAGAGTTTCAGTAACTGAAGATACTTAGTTTAAGCAGTCATTCACCACCCATTTATTTAACTCAGCTTGTTAAGTAAGCACTACTCCATAACCAATTATCTTGGTTTTCGGGTTTACAGTGCAGGGTAAACAGTTTCCTTGGTGACTCTTCCATAGGGGTCTTCTGAATCGATCTTTGTCTGGCCCCTCACCCAGGACCAATTTGCCATAGGAGACCCTACTGGAGGACAAGGCTCCTGGGATCAATGGGACATACAAACCTCCACCACGACAAGTTGGCAATTCATGGAGGGGCCTACCTATTCCCACAGTTTAATTCTAGAAAGTGTGCCAGAAAGGGCCGGCACAATTGTTAAATATATGTTTACCAATATTTACCAGTTGTTAAATATGTGTTTCCATTGATAAATTGAACTGTGGGAAAAGGCAGGTTTGATTTACTAATGGAAACAGATATTTACCAACTGGGAGGTGTGTCAGTCCTTTCCAGTGCCTGACTTTCTTGAACCACACCTTTTTCGAAAACAGAACGTAACCCGTTTCTTGTTTCCTCATAGTGACAGTTGCTCAAGTTTGTTCACAGAATGGCAGAGCGATGTCATCCCTCAGCAACAAACTACAGCAGAGCAGGGAGGAGGGGGCAGAGCACAGGGTGGCTGCATGAGACGAGCAGTAGCTGCTTTTTAATGAAATGTTGGTAGCAATGCTATCAATCTTAAGATCTTCAGCATTTGACAATGCTCATTTTCAAAGTGTTGCTGGTCATCATTATTGTTGTTTTAGCAGCCTGATTACCAGACTTAGCATATCAATCCTGCATTCATCTCATAACTCATGACACACTGCTTTCCCCTACATAAGCTGCTTTTATAAGTTAAAAGTATCTGTATCTGTACTTGATGATATTGGCCTTGTATTTACAATGTACGGGACTGATACCAAATTTTGCAGTATTGCGCACCAGTACTAAAATTAGAAATGTGAAAAATTGTAACAAGGTATCACATTATTTCTAAATCCCGACCTTGAGTGCCCCTCTGTTGCGCCATTGTTTCTGTTACCACTGCTCTTTTGTCCTGTGTACAGCCCATTTGTCCCTCCCCCATGCATGGCATCAGTCCCACACGGGGAGGGATTGGTAATTTAGAGCGTCACTTATAGGGTGGATGCAAACAGGTGTGGGTCATGATGGAAAGTAAAACTTACAAAAATTAATTCTTAATAAATAGTCAACTAAAGACAGAAAAAGTAGTAATGTAATAATTCAAATGAATGACATTCATCCACAGATACATTTATTTTTCTGCTGGGAGGCGTGACTTCCTCAAAGCTCATCATCACCCAAAACAAAGAGTAACCTGATACACTCTATATGTCCTCTCACAGTGAAACCATTTGGCATTTACCTTGACACACACCAAGGACACACAATGGATCAAGAAAAACTCTGCTGTTCCGTCTGTCTGGATCTACTGAAGGACCCGGTGACTATTCCCTGTGGACACAACTACTGTATGATCTGTATTAATGGTCACTGGGATAGAGAGGATCCAAAAGGAGCCTACAGCTGTCCTCAGTGTAGACAAACTTTTGTACCGAGGCCTGTCCTGGTGAAAAACACCATGTTAGCAGAGTTGGTGGAGGACCTGAAGAAAACCGGACCCCAGCCTGCTCCTGCTGATCTCTGCTCTGCTGGACCTGAAGATGTGGCCTGTGATGTCTGCACTGGAAAGAAGCTGAAAGCAGTGAAGTCCTGTCTGGTATGTTTGGTTTCCTACTGTGAACAGCACCTCCAGCCTCACTATGAATCCTCTGCCTTTGGTAAACACAAGCTAGTCATCTCTTCCAAGGGGCTGAAAGGGAACATCTGCTCAACTCACAACGAGGTGATGAAGATGTTCTGCCGTACAGATCAGCGGTGTATCTGTTATCTCTGCTGTGTGAATGAACATAAAGGCCACAACACCGTTCCAGTTGAAGAAGAAAGTATTGCCAAGCAGAAAGATCTCAAGTTAATTCTGCAAAAGGCCCAACAGAGAATCCAGAACAGAGAAGAGGAAGTGAAAGTGCTTGAGAAAGAGAGAGAGGGGATCAAACAGTCTGCTGATGCAGCAGTGAAGGACAGTGAGACAATAATAAATGAACTGGTGAGTTTCATACAAGGAAAAGGCTCAAATCTGAAGCAGCAGATCAAAACCCAGCAGAAAACTGAAGAGAATCGAATCAAAGCGCTTCAGAAGAAGCTGAAGGAGGAGATCACTGAGCTGAGGAGGATGGATGAGGAGCTACAGCAGCTCTCACACACAGAGGACCACAATGAATTTCTACTCAATTACTCTCTGCCATACAAACTCAACAACTATACAGACTCACCGACCTTTGAGATGCGTCCAGTTAAATACTTTGAGGATCTGCAAACAGAAGTGGCAGAAGCCAGAGATAAACTCAAAGCATTTCTAAGTCAGGAGTGGAGGAAGATCACTCTCACAGTGAGATCAGTGGATGTGTTACTGCCACAAGCAGAGCCCAGGAGCAGAGAGGAGTTTATGAAATATTCACGTCAACTGACGATGGACCCAGATACAGTCCACCGAAAACTCTTCCTATCTAATCAGAACAGAACTGTGTCAGACACTGGTCAACACCCAACTAATTATGATTCTTATCTTCATGGCAGGGACCGGTTTTCCGTCCAGCAGCAGGTCCTGAGTAAAGAAGGTCTGACTGGACCTTGTTACTGGGAGGTGGAGCTGAAAGGGAGAGGAGTTTCAGTGGCAGTGACATACAAGAATGAAAATAAACTGGATCAAAGTGGATTTGGAAGCAATAATAAGTCCTGGGCATTAGACTGTTACAGTCACAGTTATAAATTCAGACATAACAATGTTACAGTTCCCATCTCAGGCCATCCGTCCTCCAAAGTAGGAGTGTATGTGGATCCCAGAGCAGGTATTCTGTCTTTCTACAGCATCTCTGACACCATGACCCTCCTCCGCAGAGTCCACACCACATTCACTGAGCCGCTCTATGCTGGACTTCGGGTTTGGAAGAATTTTTGGAATGACACCACTGCTACATTTAATGAGATAAAGTAGACGGGGTTTATCAAACCCCTAGATTAAAAAACAACACAAAAAACAACAGCTTACTTTTGTCTCTCTTATTTCTCTGCTCAGTGATCCAAGGCCAGGCAAACCATATGTGGGCGGGGGTTGCAATATTTCATGTTTTTAGGTAGGTGGCTTTTCTTTATTTCATCTTGAAGACATGATGCAAAATGAAATATTGATGAAAATATAATCTTGCTCCTGCATAGTTATGATAAATCCCACTTATGTATCAATATCAAAACAATATGCCACATTTTTATTACATAGTTTAAATGTATACTGAAATCTTTTCTGTTGTTGCATTAATCTTTTTATAGAGTTTCTCAGTTGTTTTTATTATTTAAGTGTGATCAATTTATTGTAAATATCAATTCAATATTCTGATAGTAATATTATTCAATAGTCTATTAATTTTTTTTTTTGCTTCATCATATTTCAGAGAAAAATGTGTTTTTTTGTACAGCAATTAAACCTTAAATGCTTTATACTGGGTGATGAACTTTCAAGTACCTGATTTATAGTAAATAAAATCATAGATTGGAATAAAGGTTCAGTACCTACCAGTTATCCATCCATTTTCTTCCTCTTTTGCAATTTGAAGTCACAGGAGGGCTGGAGCCTATCCGAGCTACCACATGGCGAGAGGTGGGGTACACTTTGGACAGGTCACCAGTTTGTCTCACAGAGACAGACAACCATTTGCACTCATGCCCAGACCAAAGGTCAATTCAGAATCACCAATGAACCTAACCCCCAAAATTGCATGTCTTTGGTCTGTTGGAGGAAGCTGGAGTACCCGGAAAAGTCCCATGCGGTCATTGAGAGAACATGCAAACTGCACATCAGGTGTTCAAATTCCCGATATAGTGGAAGTCTCCAAGAGCTGTTTCAGGGGGAAGAAATACTTCTCTTTGATTTTTACTGAATGTTTTTCAAAACTCCTGTTATAAATACTAACGTCACCCTGGGGCGCGATTAAAAATGTTCACTTTTTAAACTATGTTTGATGTTTTGTTTGAGTGTTATGTTATTCACAAGTTGTGCTAAACTTTTAAGACTGAAATAAATACTATTTCCAAAATGTTGTTACCAGAAAATGAATTAACACCATCAAGAGACAGGTGGAGAAAAGCAACACCGAGTATATTTTAAGGTTTTTCATTCCACTTTTATTTACAGCATGAGTGAGAAACAGTGACCTCTACAGGACACAGCAACCAGGTTCAGACAGACTAACACACAGGGGCCTTATGATAATGAGAATAATCAGAGAGGTTATGAGTAAAAACCCATCCATTCCAAACATAAAAGCTGTACTTGTTGAAAAAAACAAGTTCAAGCAAATGCAAGAACTCTTAAGAGCATCTTTCAAAAGAGGAAACAGTACCAAACATGATCAATTCTAAAACAGTTTTTTCTAAGGGACTGAAAATAATGACAAGGTCTGCATGCAGGTGTGCTAATAATGTGATGCAGGCCTGTTTTTGACTGAATTAGGACCTAAAGGACTGAGTTCTGGGAAGACCAACAAGTCCTTCAATCGGAACAATCACAGAAGTCTTGTTCCTACTTTCAAATGTGACCCACAGCAGCATTTTCAAACAGTGCCCCCAATAGGAACATTTTTAAGGTCTGACTGATTGGCTTGTAAAAGATGGAATCAAGGTCAGCCCACCAAGTGTGTCTAAAAAATAATCAGCAATTTAAAATCAATTCTAAAACATAAATGTTACCAAGAAGACTTGGTGCTGCATGTTTGACCAGGTGAAGCTGGACCTGCAGCCATGACATTAGCTTCATATTTTCAAAACTTTAACTTAAGATTTTTCTTGTTGTTGTTTTTTTGTTTTTGTTTTGTTTTGTTTTTTGTTTTTTGTTTTTTGGGGGGGGGGGGGGGGGGGGGGGTACATCTGTAAAATACATTCACTCACCTCTTCTGCTTACCAAGGCATGCAGAAGAGCATCTCTGACAGACCCACACTTTGATCTTTGAAGCAGATGGGCATCAGCAGCAGAAGACCACACGGGTGCCACTCCAGTCAGCTAAGAAGAGGAAGCTGATGCTACAATTCAGTCACCAGATTTCAATCCAATGAAGCAACTTTGGGATGAAGTGTAACAGGAGGTTTGGATCATGGATGTGCAGCTGACAAATCTGTGTGATACTATCTTGTCAATATAGACCAAAATCTCTGAGGAAGGTTTCCAGTACCTTGTTGAATTGATGTCACGAAGAATTAAGTCAGTTCTGAAAGCAAAGTGGTCCAACCCAGTGCTGGATAGATGTACATAATAAAGTGGCTGGTAAGTTTATATATTTGCATTTTGACCAACTTCAAATAAGTTTCAAGAAGATCTGACTTACAGATGAAATAGAAGTAGTAAAGGACCAAGGTGTGAGCCTTGAGGAGCTCCATGATGGACTGGAAAATTGGAGAAATTACCAGTGGTCATGAATGGAAAACAGACACTTGATCACTGTCCCAAAACGATGGCACTAGAGAACCCTGAGTTCAAACAACACTATTTTAAATTAAATATAAAAAGACATGGACACGATCAGAATGTCCATCCATCCATCCATCCATCCATCCATCCATCCATCCATTCATTCTCTTCCACTTATCCTGTTCAGGGTCACGGGGAGGCTGGAGCCTATCCCAGCTGTCATAGGGCGAGAGGCAGGGTACACCCTGAACAGGTCGCCAGCCTGTTGCAGGGCTAACACAGAGAGACAGACAACCATTCACACTCACATTCAGACCTATGGGCAATTTAGAGTGCCCAGTTAATCTAACCCCACTAACTGCACATCTTTGGACTGTGGGAGGAAACTGGAGTACCCGGAGGAAACCCACGCAGACACGGGGAGAACATGCAAACTCCACACAGAGAGATCAAAATGTCAAATGAGATCACCCTCTGCTCTTTTTCTCCTGTGTACAGACCATTTGTCCCTCCCCGGTGTATGCCATTGGTCAAACCTGAGCAATGCTCACTCCTAATTAGTCCTAATTCAAAACAGGGTGGGTCATGCTGTAAACGTACAAAAATAAACACAAGAAAAACATAGCAATAAATAATCAACTAAACCCCAGAAAGTAAGAAAGAAAGAAAGAAAGAAAGAAAGAAAGAAAGAAAGAAAGAAAGAAAGAAAGAAAGAAAGAATCACTTCCACTGGATGACACTCACCCTTAGAAAAATGTATTTTCCTGCATGGGGGTGGTGGTGTGACTTTCTCAAACCTCATGATTTCCTGACACACCCGAAACACTCTACTTCTCCTCTCACAGTGAAACTTTTTGGCATTCAACTTTACACACACCAAGGACACACAATGGATCAAGAAAAACTCTGCTGTTCCGTCTGTCTGGATCTACTGAAGGACCCGGTGACTATTCCCTGTGGACACAACTACTGTATGATCTGTATTAATGGTCACTGGGATAGAGAGGATCCAAAAAGAGCCTACAGCTGTCCTCAGTGTAGACAAACTTTTGTACCGAGGCCTGTCCTGGTGAAAAACACCATGTTAGCAGAGTTGGTGGAGGACCTGAAGAAAACCAGACCCCAGCCTGCTCCTGCTGATCTCTGCTCTGCTGGACCTGAAGGACCTGAAGATGTGGCCTGTGATGTCTGCACTGGACAGAAGCTGAAAGCAGTGAAGTCCTGTCTGGTATGTTTGGTTTCCTACTGTGAACAGCACCTCCAGCCTCACTATGAATCCTCTGCCTTTGGTAAACACAAGCTGGTCAACCCTTCCAAGGGGCTGAAAGGGAACATCTGCTCAACTCACAACGAGGTGATGAAGATGTTCTGCCGTACAGATCAGCGGTGTATCTGTTATCTCTGCTGTGTGAATGAACATAAAGGCCACAAAACCGTTCTAGCTGAAGAAGAAAGTATTGCCAAGCAGAAAGATCTTAAGTTAATTCTGCAAAAGGCCCAACAGAGAATCCAGAACAGAGAAGAGGAAGTGAAAGTGCTTGAGAAAGAGAGAGAGGGGATCAAACAGTCTGCTGATGCAGCAGTGAAGGACAGTGAGACAATAATAAATGAACTGGTGAGTTTCATACAAGGAAAAGGCTCAAATCTGAAGCAGCAGATCAAAACCCAGCAGAAAACTGAAGAGAATCGAATCGAAGAGTTTCAGAAGAAGCTGAAGGAGGAGATCACTGAGCTGAGGAGGATGGATGAGGAGCTACAGCAGCTCTCACACACAGAGGACCACACCGAATTTCTACTCAATTACTCTCTGCCATACAAACTCAACAACTATACAGACTCACCAAGCTTTGAAACCTGTCCAGTTAAATACTTTGAGGATCTGCAAACAGCGGTGTCAAGAGCCAGAGATAAAATCAAAGCATTTCTAAGTGAGGAGTGGAGCAAAATCACTCTCACAGTGAGATCAGTGGATGTGTTACTGCCACAAGCAGAGCCCAGGAGCAGAGAGGAGTTTATGAAATGTTCACGTCAACTGACGATGGACCCAGATACAGTCCACGAAAATCTCTTCCTATCTAATCAGAACAGAACTGTGTCAGACACTGGTCAACACCCAACTAATTATGATTCTTATCTTCATGGCAGGGACCGGTTTTCCGTCCAGCAGCAGGTCCTGAGTAAAGAAGGTCTGACTGGACCTTGTTACTGGGAGGTGGAGCTGAAAGGGAGAGGAGTTTCAGTGGCAGTGACATACAAGAATGAAAATAAACTGGATCAAAGTGGATTTGGAAGCAATAATAAGTCCTGGGCATTAGACTGTTACAGTCACAGTTATAAATTCAGACATAACAATGTTACAGTTACCATTTCAGGCCCTCCGTCCTCCAAAGTAGGAGTGTATGTGGATCCCAGAGCAGGTATTCTGTCCTTCTACAGCATCTCTGACACCATGACCCTCCTCCGCAGAGTCCACACCACATTCACTGAGCCGCTCTATGCTGGACTGTGGATTTGGAAGAGTTTTTGGAATGACACCACGGCTACATTTAATGAGATAAAGTAGAAGGGGATAACTAGTTTGTCAACTGATCTTGTGTCTCTGCTGCCATTTTCTCTGCTCACTGATCAAATGCCAATCAAACAGAGAGGGCGGGACAGCCAGGTTTGAGGGTTTCAAGTAGGTGGTACTTCCTCCCTGTCAAGATTCAACATGAAATACTGATGGAAATATAATCTCTTCCCTCCTCTACAAGGACATGAAATCTGTATTTGTTGGTTGTGATGAATGCCTCTTATGAATATGTATCAATATCAAAATGTAAAAATGTTACCCTTCTTTTTCACTGGTTACATTGTTGCTGCAGCATTTTCTGTTCCACTATATGAATAACTCGTGTAATTTCTCAGTATAACTTCACCTGTTCCTTTCAGCTTTTATGCATGTTAAGAAAATAATTGTGAAGATTCATTCAATTTTCTAATAATCAATATAAAGTCAATCGTAAATTCTTAAAAAATGCTTACATGTTTAACAATGATTACTGAATGTTATGAAATGAATAAAGGGATGGAGAGACTGCTTTGTAGTCTAATGTGTGGAGTATTTATTGCATGTTCATCACATGAAGTCAGTGCAGAAAACTGCAGAAACCTTGTCTTTGTGGAGCCTGAATGGTTAGAACAGAAATTAAAAGCAGCGTTAGTCCAGCTGTTAATTAATCTCATGAAATTAGTTCTGAATTTCCCAACGTTTTCTTGCCCGTTATCATCGTAATAACATTTGTGATGACCAGAGATATGAGATGGTTGTCTAATTAGCATGAATTTTATTGTTATACAGACACATTTTCATAAGCTGAATGTGTGTATTATACAGTATACCTACGTATAGTGAGTACCTTACAGTGTAATGCATCATTTTTTAAGTCACCACAAGAGTTTAACTGGTTAGAAAAACTGAATACAACTGTAGAGTTTGAGTGTTTGTTTAAATGTATTTTTTAAGGTGACTTTTATACTGCGTATAATCACATTTCATGCCTTTTTTTTTTAAATAGCAAATTCAATTTAGATACTGTAGAAATATACAGGGTGATTAACATTTAGGTGATCTGTGAAATAAAGAAATGGACTGGTATACATTTTCAATACCTACACATTACTTCATTGATACACTACATTTATGTTCCGTTTTTATTTATTTCCATATTCATGTATTTATTTTGCCATTATTGAGAGATGTATACATATACTATATCATTGTCTATGTTGCCTAGGTTACTGTTTGTCTACTTCATAAGTTCAGATCAAGACGAGGGGCTTCAGACATAATACAAATTGAATCAAACAGATTTATTGTTCAAATTGATTGGGTGGGTATGGACACTTGTTTCTGTCACTGAGGATATATTATTTTAAATCTGTAAGTCAAAAATTTGACTTAATAATCTTTTATCAGGGTTAGGATTAGGTGTCAGGGTTGAGGGTAGGGACTGGGGGTTAGGTTAAAGTGAAATGCTGAGAAAATAATTTGAAATTGACAACAACAACAAAACAAAACAAAAAAAAAGTGAGAGAGAGAGAGAGTTTGAAATATCAAGTTTTTTTTGTTTTGTTTTTTTAAGGAAACACCTGAAATTTTGATTTACAGAAAAAAAATGCTTGTTGCAGCTGCAGATTTGTGTGTGTGTGTGTGTCCGTTTCTGTTTCGGTTAAACAGCCTTCCTTCTCTCCCGTCAAATATTTTATGATGAAATACATGTTTGGATTTGTGGAAGCACAAAGAGAAGGTGAAAACGAGTTATATTCAGAACAGTCGTAAAATCTGTTGGCTAGCAATGTAGTGGTTGAAGGGTCGGGGAAAAGACTACAAGGAATCCCAGAATGTAACTCTTTCGCGCGTCCGTTGCAGTTCAGAAAAGTGTCCCCGCGCGGAACTTTAGATTAGACCTTAAAACCCCCCCTGTCTTTCCTTACAGAATAATCTAATTGCCTTAAAAAAATGTCAAGATGAAATCGGATTAAAACATCATATGACATATACAATTTTAATTTTGAAATATATTATTTTCGTTAATCTCACGGGTGAAACCAGCGTTACCGGGTGGGTAGCGGGGAATGTTGACGGTGTAACACCAAAGTCGGGCACAACCAGCGGCCGCTGTCTGTCTGTGTTGTGAATTTGTTTTATTCACCAGCTCCATTGAAACATTTGGATTTCATCCGACGTAAATGAGTTGCAGAGGTGACAGCGATGATGAGGACAGCTGCAGTAAACGGAGAGTCGCGTACGTCTACAGCCCGGAGTACATCCAGACCTGCGACACTTTATCCAAAGTGCCAAATCGGGTGAGTTAGACTGAATGAGAGGCGGTTTAAAGCTAGTTAGGTAGCAGGCTTTTTAAATGAACCACCTCTATCCTTGCGTTTAATCTGGAAAGCTCTGCTCTTTTTAAACAAGTGGCTGTCTGTACCTCTGTTACCAGGCGAGTATGGTCCACTCACTGATAGAAGCCTATGGACTGCTTGAACACATGAGGTGAGCTGATGTTATCTGGACTGCAAAGTAAACAGGGAGAAAGCAAGTCAACACGTGAAATTTTGCATGTAGTTTGGTTCACATCGCAATCACATCATTTTCACACCCACAATCTAAAACACTAATATCGTGTATGGTCAGCACGGGCCTCCTTCTAACCAGCCGAGCATCAGTATCATGTGTCACATTTTCAGTACCAAAGCTGCACCGGTTTAATGTCTGTCGTTCCTTATTATCTACATTTTGATACCAGACTCACCTTATTTCACTGCCAATTTTATCTTATGTATAAAATTTCATTACACTTAAAGTTGATGTGCTTAACATAGAAGATAAAATTATAAAAACCTGTGTAGGTCTACAGTGTCTTAAGGCAATAAAAACGGCCAAACTTTACGAAGAAATTAACATGCAAGTTAACACACACACACACACACACACACACACACACACACACACACACACACACACACACACACACACACACACACAGAGTTATTAAGTGTAAGCTTGTGAGAATAAAAAGGTTAAAAAGGTTTTGAGTCTGTTTTTGAGTGTAGACACAGTTGTAACTCAGCAGGCAGCGTGTTCCAAAGAACAGAATGACAGTAACTGAAAGCACCTTTAGCACACTTGGATCTGATTCTGGGAACAGTTCAATAATCTGCACCTGATGACCTGAGAGGTCTGAATGGGTTATAAACACTGAGTGAGTCAGAGGTGTACTGGGAGGAGTCTTTATGAACTAACTGAAGGATTTTAAAGGTAGTTCTCAGTTGAACTGGGGGTCAGTGAAGTGATTTCAGTACTGGGGTAATATGTTCAAATTTCCACATACCTGTGGAAGTCCAAACTGAAGTCGTCCTAATGGTGATATGGATAATCCTGTAAATACAGTGTTAGAGTAGTCTAAGCTGCTTGATATGAATGCATGGACCAATGTCTCTGAGTCAGTGTGAGATAAAATTCTATCAACGTTATCAAATTCTTGTGATAGAAAGCAGTCCTGGTGACCTTCGTAATATGATCGTCACAACTGAGCTCACTGTCCAGAATGATACCAGGGTCCCTGACATGCTTGGCGTGTTTCAGAGACAGGGATGATAGATATGAACAAATTGTCAGTCTCTGACTTTCTGGACCAACAACACACATTTCTGTCTTGTCTCTGTCCATTTCTAAAGAGTTTCGAGACATCCTGCAGATAATGTCTTCAGTGCAGCTCATTAGTTTGTGAACAGAGCTTAGACTTTCAGAGGAAAATGGGTACAAGTCTGTATCATCTGCATAAGAATTATAGGATATATTATGAATCTTTATGGAAGTACATGTAAAGGTAAAAAAAATAATGGACCAATAACAGATCCTTGAGGAACCCCTGACTGAATTTTTATTTCTGCAGATCTGAAATTACTAAGTGAAACATAAAAAAGCGAGATCAAGTAGAGCCAAAACTGAAACTCTGAGTCGCTGCTCACAGAGAACCTGATTGGTTCTTATCATAAAGGCTGTGAGAGGAAAGGTATTCATCTAGTAGTTCATAAACATTTTTCAAATATTTTGCTGAGAAATCTTTTGCTGATCTCATAGCTATGATTCCTTCTAATGTAGTTATACTTTAACATTCATGAATGTGTCTTATGGCTGTCATATTTATTATATAAACAGTGTGAACATATCACACTGATGCCTCACCGTTACTCCTCCAAATATATGTCTTGTCATTGTGGCCAAATACCTCAATCTTTGTCTCGTCTGACCATCAATCTTTTCTCCAGAAGGTATTTGGCTCATCCATGTAGGCAGCTGCAAATTTAAGTGGAGCTTAAGGGTGTCAATTTTGGAGCAGGGGCTTCCTTTTTGGTTGGCACCCTCCCAGTCCATGGAAAACTACAGGCAGTCGTGGCAGTCTGCTAGCAACCACTGGGAGTTTTCTTTGTCTGCAACAGCGATTTCGCCCAGCGAGAGCCAGAAAGCTCCAGGAACCACTGCCGACTGTTTGGGGAAGGCACATGTTTTCCTAGCAACCGGTTGTTGTATCACATCCAATGCGTGCGTGACATCACGGGAGAAACCTGCCTCCATCGATTCAGTTTAACAGTTTGACCATTACAACTAAGGGACAAATCTTAACCTAAACCTTTAACCCTGAAGCCACGTGTTAACCCCCAGACAGGCCTTTGAATGAAATCATAACTGGCTAAAAATTTTTACAAAATTTTACTCTCATAGATTAAAAAATTTTAATATGAAAGCCTTGTTTTAAACTTGCACATCACACACACATCTGAGGAAACCTTTACTCACACTGTGTTTTACAAAACTTCTTGAAACCTGCTTTTTTTTTTTGGTAACTGTTGTTTGTAGTCATGCTGAATGCCATGTAGTGACTGTGCTTATCACTTTTAACCTAGTACCACTTTTCTTAACCTTTATTTAACAGCATTTCAGGGTTTTTCTGACTCAGAGTTGGCCTTTCTATGCACATGAGGACAACTGGTCCCCACCAAAGGCAATGAGCCTGTGTTACCTTGTTTGACAGGAGATTATGCATTTATTCTGTTATTTATAACCATTAATCATGGTTATGAAACACAAGTTAGAAGTACAGCAAAGAAAACATACTTATGTGCCATAAACTCCACTTTGCAGGTAAAACCCTGCATTGTTATTATTCTGTTTTATTAGGTCATTATACGGAAGATTTCTTTGCGCCTTGGTAAATAGGCTCTCAGCTGTTATTTTTAACTCCATTTTAGCTTCCTGTTTATGCTGTTAAATTACTTTTTCCAGCATTGTCAAACCTCACGTGGCCACCATAGAGGAAATGGCCAAATTCCACACAGATTCCTACCTGGAGCATCTTCACAAGATCAGCCAGGACGGAGACAACGACGACCCGCAGTCGGCCGACTACGGCCTGGGTGAGAAATACAGCCTTACCTTTTTATTATTTGATCTCTAATGTGTTAATTGCACCCACTTTTAGTGGTTTAAACTGAGGTGTCTGTTTAAAGCACGCTGGCCTTTCAACCTGTGTAACTAAAGCGATAAAGGCTCAATCTGATCATTACCTGCATCTCAAGAGAGAATTCACCTTTAATATTTAAACATCTGCACTCTAGTGTTTAAATTTGATCCAGATGTGACACAAAAATGGAAATGGAGGGGGTGAAAGTGATGGGAACCCCTTTGTCTGTTTCCACCAGTAGATGGCAGTGTAACGCTGTACTTAATAACATTTAAAGAGATCAATAATGTCCTCCTCAAAGCACATTTTTGCTTTTGTTTGTGACAGAAGTGTAGTTTTTATAAATGTGGGAAATGTTTGCTGACCTTGTCCCACCCCTAGGATCCCACCGTGGTTTGTTGTTCTTGGATGGGATGCCTGTAAGTCCGTCCTCCTTTGAGGTTTACATTTCTAACTTTAGACTAAGCTTCAAGTTCACCCTGCTTGTTTTTATTTCCTATCATTCCCTGGCTTTATCTTTCTTTCACCCTCTTCTTTTTGTCCTCAGTAAAGTCCTCATTCAAGGACTTGAGCTGGCCTTCACATTTCTGTGAGGTTTAAGGTGGAAATATTTCACAAAAAATGTGTTCGTGTTTTTTCGGGTCATTGGAAAAGCCATTGTGGGCTTTGAGGCCTTTATCGTGAAGCAGGATTAGGGGGCTGGTGAAGGAACTTTATGTTTAATCCTTCAGTGTCAAGAAAGTGGTTCATTCTTACTGAGGTATATCACTGTGGTGACTTATGCTGCAGACCTAACCTGATCCAGAGCAGATAAGACACCATCAACTGACCAATCAGTTCCTTGGAAAATTGCATCACCATTCCTGGGAATGCCCAATCAGCCATACACTCACTGTATTGCCAAAAGTATTCTCTCACCCATCCAAATTATTGAATTCAGGTGTTTCAATCACTTCCATGGCCACAGGTGTATAAACCAAGCACCTAGGCATGCAGACTGCTTCTACAAACATTTGTGAAAGAATGGGTCTCAGGAGCTCAGTGAATTCCAGCGTGGTACCGTGATAGGATGCCACCTGTGCAACAAGTCCAGTCGTGAAATTTCCTCACAACTAAATATTCCACAGTCAGCTGTTAGTGGGATTATAACAAACTTGGGAATGACAGCAACTCAGCTGTGAAGTGGTAGGCCATGTAAAATTACAGAGTGGGGGGGTCAGAGGATGCTGAGGTGCGTAGTGTGCAGAGGTCACCAACTTTCTGCAGAATCAGTCGCTACAGACCTCCAAACTTCATGTGGCCTTCAGATTAGCTCGAGAACAGTGCATAGAGAGCTTCATGGAATGGATTTCCATGGCAAAGCAGCTGCATCCAAGCCTTATGTCACCAAACATAATGCAAAGCAGTGGTGTAAAGCACGCTGCCACTGGACTCCAGAGCAGTGGAGTCATGTTCTCTGGAGTGCCAGTGGTTCACTTGGTTTATGGGTCCTTTTTTTTTTTTTTTTTAATCACGCTTCTTTGTCTGGCAGTGGGTTTGGGTTTTGCAGTTGCCAGGGGAACAGTACTTGTCTGACTGCATTGTGCCAAGTGTAAAGTTTGGTGGAAAGCCTTTCCAGAAGAGTTGAAGCTGTTATAGGTGCAAAGGGTGGGCTGACATCATATTAAACCCTATGGATTAAGAAAGGGATGTTCGATAAGGAAAAGATATCCTCGCAGTGCTGAGCCTTCTTTGTAGTACAGACCGGTGTTGGGTACTGGTCATTGGTTTTGCTTCTTTCTTTCTTTTTTAACCCTTTATCTTCCTCTCTCTCCCCTCCTCTATTTTCTCCCTCCAGGTTATGACTGTCCAGTGGTGGAGGGCATATTTGATTATGCAGCAGCAGTAGGGGGCGCTACGCTGACAGCAGCTCAGACCCTGTTGGACCAAAAGTGTGATGTGGCCATCAACTGGGCAGGAGGGTGGCACCATGCTAAGAAGTAGGTTAATCCACAGTGATATGCTGTAACCTTCCTGTGTGCTGTATAATGTCCCTCCTGCAACTTTTATTTAAAATTATTGTGTAATTGAGAGTTGGGTTTGACTCTAGTTCATTGTCTTTGATTTAAATACAAGGCCGAATGAATTGGACCACTCGGTTCAGTTTAGATTGGGGCCCCAGAAAGCAGGTTTAGTGTTTGTTTACCCTGCACTAAGGGAAACTCCAGCTTTTTTTCCCAGAAAGAGGGTTAACTTAAACTTTGAGTCAGTTACTGTGGTAACAGTCTGTGAACTTAACCTGCTCACTGGCTTTGTTCAACAAACTGGGTTTCTGACTCCTCCCCTCCTGTTGCACCTGAACCAGCTTAACATAAGCACTTGTGTAATCAATCAGACATTCATTTTAAGGACAGAGACAGCCATCAGTGGATATTGTGACTTTATTATAAGCTCAAAATAAAATTTACAGGCTTCATCCTTTTATTGTTGTACCTCTGTGGGTGTCTTCAGTCCATTTATACAGTTCTTGTGCTTACACCAGTCAGTCAGGGTGAACTTTCTCATGGTTAGTTCCTCTGATCAGGATTTCTAGATTTTAAAACCCCAAGTTCACGGTTAGACTCTAGAGTTTATTGGCGACTCCACTTTCCATCAATTGCATCAAATAGCCTGAAGAGGGTGCTGTCGGCAAAGCAATGGATTTCCAATGTGCCCCTTTCCCTACCTCTTATCTTCCAGGGACGAGGCTTCAGGTTTCTGTTACGTGAACGATGCCGTGCTGGGAATCCTCAGACTGAGAGAGAAAAATGAACGAGTCCTCTATGTGGACGTTGACCTGCATCATGGAGACGGTACACTCAAAGCACTGAAAGTGCGATGTCTTCAGTGGGAAGTTTGGCTTCTACACAATTAGAAATGAGCTTCTTTTCTAGTTTCTTGTTCCATTTTCTCAGTTTCACAACATTTTTTTTTTCCATGTGAGTCCAGATTTAAAAAGCTGTTCCCATCCTTCGGTCTCTGCAGGTGTGGAAGACGCCTTCAGCTTCACATCCAAAGTCATGACCGTCTCTGTGCACAAGTTCTCTCCCGGGTTCTTCCCAGGTCAGCCCTCACAGCGAGTTTAGCTACAGAATGCTTTAATATGCTAGCCTGCATTATGAGTCCGATGGTGTTAAGTTTGTGTTTATTTAGGCACGGGCGACCTGTGTGACACAGGGCTGGGTAAAGGCCGGTGGTACGCTGTGAACGTTCCACTGGAGGACGGCATCAAGGATGACAGATACTACCAGATTTTTACCAGGTACACACAATCAGATACACATGCACACAGTGTTGGGAGGTTTCTGTTAACGATCCCTGACGAGCAACTGTATCTCTGTCCTCCATTATGACTCCCAAGAGATCAGAAGTCAGGGTCATCCACTCAAGAGAGCTCTGGAGCATGTGCAGTTTCAGCGTTTTATCAGGGACACTTTAGCAGGGAAATCCTTCCATTGTGAGACCTTTAACTGGGGATTTTGTAGCTGAAGGAGTTTCTCTAGACTGAACACTCAAAATGCAAATGTGTTGCCTCTGAAAGGAAATAAAGGGTTAAGACCCATTTGTTTGTACTTTCTGTGTCACCATCTGTAGGGCACGGATTCTGTGATTTTTGAACGAGGGTTTCCTCTGATATCTTGGCTGTTTTGGGTTTTTTTTTTGTTTTGTTTTTTAAAGCTGTAAAATCTGTATTTGAGGAAAAGAGAACAAGTTTAGGTGGCAGGGATTTTTGGAAAGCAAGCAAGAGTGTAGAAAATTGGTATAGAAAACGTTGGGTGCGTTTTTTCAGGCTCATGTGCAGCCTTGTGGTCTCATAAGATTAAGATTAGGCTTAAAACTTTCCTTTTTGATCAAGCTTATATTTAAGGCTGGATCAGGTGACCCTGAACCAACCCTTAGTTACCCTGCAATAGGCCTAGGCTGCTGGGGGGTTCCCATGATGCAGTGAGTGTTTCTTCTTCACTCACCTCTTTTCACTCTCTCTTTATACACCACTCTACATTTAATGATTAGTTAGTATTAATCTCTGGCTCTCTTCCACAGCATGTTTTGTCACTTAACACTGACCTATGAATTGTTCGATCATAAAAAGCCTCCTAACTCAGGGGATGAACCAGTGTTGTGTCTACACATAACAGACAACTTAGCAAAGAACCCATTTTAAATTGTATCTTTAGGCACTTTTTTAATAGCAGCTTGTTGCTAAAACACACCATTTTTTAAAAAAATTGAATCTATGAAAAAATGCCAAAGATCACAGTTTGACTGACACAAAATAGTATTTTTGCACCAACAAACTAATTCCCAAAGAGCTATTAGCTGAAAGTTTGGCATATCTCAGGATGGTGTGCAGTTTGTCCTTAAAGAAATTAAGGAAACTGGACAAATAGAGGACAAAAGAAGAAATGTCATCCATAAAAACTATCTACAGCAGATGAACAGTATCTGAAAGTCATGTCCTGAAGAAATAGTAAAAAAAAATCCAGCAAAGACAAACACAGGACCTGAGAGATGCATCTGACACTTCAGCTGATCCATCTACTGTTCACTGAAGCCTCATCAGAAATGGTCTCAGTGGAAGGGTGGCTGTCAGGAAGCCATTCTTATGGAAGGGAAAGAGGGAGAAAAGGCTGAGGTATGCCACATTACACAAGAACTGGACTCAAAATCAGTGGCAACTGGTCTGATGGAGTGATGAATCCAAATTTGGCCATTTTTGGTTCATATTGCCGTCAGCATGTATGGAGGAGGTCAGTAAAAAGGCACAATATGGAGTGTCTACAACCGTCTTTAAAACATGGTGGAGGCTCTGTCATGGTTTGGAGCTGCATTTCAGCCAGTGGTGTTGGAGATTTTGTCAAAATTAATGGAATTATGAAAACACAGAAGTACCATCACATTTTGATCCACCATTCAGTACCATCTGGAAAGTATCTGATTGGCAACAGCTTCATTCTTTCAGCGTGACAATGATCCCAAACACACTGCTAACGCAGCAAAAGCATACCTGGATAGAAAAAGACACAGTGGAACACCATCAGTCATGGACTCTCCTCCCCTCAGACCAGAACTCAACATTAGTGAAGCAGTGTGGGATCATCTGGACAGAGAACAGAACAAAAGAAGAGCTTTGAATGTCCTTCAAGAAGCCTGGAGAACTATTCCTGAAGACTATTTAAAGAAGTAGTAAGTAGAAAGCTGCCTCAGAGAGTTCAGGCTGTGCTGAAGAATAAAGGTGCTCATACCAAATATGGACTTTCAAGCTTGTTAGCATTGTATAAACTCTGTTTGTGCCTTATTCCCTCATAATTAAAATGACTCTAATTCTGAATGTTGACTTCTGAAACCCAAAGTCTTTTCTTGTGAAGTCACTGGTGGAATTGAGTGAAGTGAGTGCTACAGGGTGCGCGGTGGGGTACACCCTGGACAGGTGACTGGTTTATCACAGAGAGACAGTCATTGATGCTCACATTCACACCTACAGCCAGTTTAGAATCACCAGTTAACCTGACCCACATGCATGTCTTTGGACTGTGGGAGGAAGCTGGAAAGAACCCATGCAGACACGGGGAGAACGTGCAGACTACACATAAAGGTCCATCTCTTTGAAATGGCATGTAAGCTACATTTAGGCTAATACTCCATCACTTTTTATTGGTATAGCTGACCGCAGACTGTTGCTTCAGCACCTCTAATTGCTGGAAGTAACTGAACTAATTGGGAAAGATGAGGGTTTTTTTAATGTCTTCTACACTTTCTGTAAAGTTAATTGTTGTTCAGAACAGAGTTCACAGATTTTTGCCATTGCAGCATCACTGCTCAAGTGCTAGCAGGGTTTTTGTTGGCTCAAGAAAGGCCTATGGGAGTGACTACACATGTAACACATATTTAAGGCAAAGGGTCTGTGTAACCTGGCCTCACAGAAGTCTATAAATCGTCCTGTTTTGGTTTGTTTTTTGGCGAATAGCTGAAATGTATTTTAAGCTTGAGTAAACTGAACCCAACATACTAAAAACCTGTTAAAAATCACTGGTGATTTTCCTTTGCTGGAAGGCTGCAGCCTGTTTTCAGTGTGCAGGAATAATCCCTGCAGTGACAGCGACGCGTATCATCTGTGGGTAACAGCATGCTTACTGCCATCTTGTTTCACAGTGTCATGCAGGAGGTGCGGGCACAGTTCAACCCAGAGGCAATAGTGATGCAGCTGGGTGCTGACACCATGGCGGGCGACCCCATGTGCTCCTTCAACATGACCCCTGTTGGGGTTGGCAAGTGTCTGCAGTATGTCCTGCAGTGGCAGCTACCTACACTCCTGCTGGGCGGAGGTACACTTCACGCATGTGTTTATTATTCTGACTGATGTTAGGTTTTGCAGGTCAGAGTGATTGTGTGTGTGTGTGTGTGTGTGTGTGTGTGTGTGTGTGTTAGTATATCTCCATGTATGAGTATATGCATGTTTCTCGGGGAGCTGAGATACTCCAGGAAAAAGGAAAAAATTGATAGTATACCCTCTTCTTTGTGTGTATTTGAATTTTCTTTGAATTTCTGAGTCACTGACTTAAGCACGATTACACACAGAAACACACACACCCCCACAGACACGAACACACTGCCCTGTCCCAGACTCCTCAGCCTTTGGCCAGATGATAGCTGCTAATTATACAGCACAATGAAGCCATTTTACTCAACTACAATCCCACCTCTCTTCCTTTCTCTCCCCTCTCGCTCTGTCCTAAATACTTTCTCCTCTCTTGGTTCTTGTCAGTCCATCCTCTACATCTTTGACTCTTTCTGTGTGTCCTGTGTATGTGAGACACTTTGTAGCTTTTCCTCCAGAGGATTTTGTCATGTTAGACTGCCTTTTGTTTGAGCTACAGAAAGCTGTATAAATGTGAAAGTACAAATGATCTCTCTTGGCGCACATATTCAGCTGAACCCAAGGATGAGCTCGTTTAGGTTGAAAAAAGCATAGACTGTATACAAAAGCTGGCCATAGCCACTGTACCATCATCCACTGGTTTCTGAACTCTGCGTTTTGGCTGTTGCCATGTTGGTTGTTTGGATCCATAAGTAACAATAGTCATAAACTGACACATATAGCTGCAAATTAGTGCTAAATAAAAGAATGAAAAAAGTGGCCTGTACATGTGCCTTCTTGCACATGAGAGTGCTGCAAGATTTCAGTCTATTACAGTGCAGTGTGTTGCCAATGGTGTTCTTAGTGGTTGTGGTCCCAGCTGCCTTCAGATCTTTAACAAGCTCCTGCCGTGTAGTTTTGGGCTGATCCACCACCTTTCTCATCCTCACCCATGAGGCAAGATCTTGCATTGAGGTCCAGGCTGAGGGCAGCAGATGGTCATTTTATATTGCTTCCATTTCCATGAATAATCGCAGTTGTCACCTTCTCACCTTCTCACCAAGCTTCTCACTGATGGTTTTGTAGCCCTTACAGCCTCGTGCAGGTCTGCAGTCTTGTCCCTGATGTCCTTTGACAGCTCTTTGGTCTTGCTCATGGTGGTGGAGAGGTGTGCTGTGTACTGTACACATAATGAGTTGAGAGCATCTGTGATTGATTTGACTGATTGATTGTAATCTGTGCGCCTCCTGCTTTCCCTCATTTGATGAGAAAGATGACTCAGAGTAGCCAAACAGAAGGTTTGAACAGCAGATGGGTGGTGCTTTTCTGCCTGAGATACTGGACACCTTAACTGGACCAGTGTATGTATAATAGGTCCCATTTTGCTACCACCAAAGATTAAACTGGACCAGTATAGAGCCACCATTGCACGATTTACTTGATTTATATATATATATATGTTTGTTTTCATGAGCAAGGTACAGTTTTCCTAGTTTCAGATTCTTATTAAATTATGAATCTTTTGGGACTTCTTCATGCAGGCTATAAATACCCCCATAAAGATTATGTCATTGGTTTAATGGTCCTCCTCACTAACCGTCTGTCTTCCTTCTCTGTTCAGGAGGTTATAATCTGGCTAACACGGCTCGCTGTTGGACCTACCTGACGGCAGAAGTGCTGGGAAAGACTCTGTCCTCCGAAATACCTGATCATGAGGTACACATGGCAACACACACACACACACACACACACACACACACACACACACACACACACACACACACACACACCCTTCTGTCCTCTGTCTGCTGAGTCACTCCATCTAATCAAAGATGGCTGCCCGATCTCAATAAAGGGGTTTGTGTACAGGTGAGTGGAACAGGTAGCGCTGTTGATAATTTCTCTCTGCCTGCTGTGATGCACACTGGTTCCTCTCACTGTGTTCTTTTAAATATTGTTATTAGAGGGAAGGCAGAGATTATATAATCCATGAAGGACTGAACTGGTGAGAATAAACTGGAGCTTTAGCTTATTATAAATGAGTTTATAAGCGTGGGCATCAGTAAGCATACCTTCTTAAAATAGCAAACAAACATGTGGTGGATTTAATTTAGCGAGGAAGGAAAAAGACGTCACCGTGTTTTTATTTGTTGACTTGTTTGTAAAACACGGGACATGTGACCACTTGATTTTCAGTAAATCAAACAGAGCCATCCTCTCTCCAAACAGAAATCAGCGCGCCCATCTGTCTCTCTCGCTCCTATACTCTCACACGCACAAAGAGCCTCTTTCTCCAGCAGCTGATTTTTTGGACCTTGTCTTAGTCAGATGTAATGAATAGCTGTGAGCGCCTCAGTGTGTGTGTGTGTGTGTTTTTGTGTGTGCGCGTCCTGACCGAGATGAAGGTACCTCTTGTTTCTCCTCGTCGAGCGTCCAGTGGCCCCAAATGGCCTTTGACCTCATTAAGGAGCACTCACTGAAAACAAAGCAACTATCAGTGCGTCCAGCTGCCACAGATGATGAAGACGAGGTGACACACACACACACACACACACACACACACTCTTCTCCCAAAACAGCTTGAATTTTATTATGTTAATATCAGCTTTTTTTTTCTGATTTATGAACAAACCGATTTTTAAGGTAAGCTTCTTCCTCTGCAGAAGTTTAGATACGTGTGTGTGTGTGTGTGTGTGTGCGCGCACGGGTGTGTGTGTGTGTGTGTCTCGCTCTGCGCTCGATAAGAGGGGCATTTATCCACGATGACCAAGCAGAGCTGAAGTTCCAGCGACACGGGGAACAAAAACTACCTTTGTGCCCGTTTGTGTGAGTGCGTCTCACTCCTCCTGCTCCACTGTAGACAAAACCCCATGAATACACACATTCATTACTGTCAGATACTGCGTTGGCCTGTTTTATAACGGTTCTCATGTGCTTCATTGTATGATAAATGGACACCAGTGTGGAGGAAGCGTCTGTTACTCGAATGAGGAAACTGGCGAAAGTGACTCAACATGGGTCCAAACTCACACAAACAGCAACTTCAAACACTCGCAGTTTGTTTTATCTGCAGAAATCTCAGTGAAATCCGTCCAAATATATTTGTTTTGTTTTTTTTTTTTTAAATATTTGTTTTGAAAGTGTTTATTTTCAGAGTTTGGAGGGTTCGGTTCTTGGACTGTACAAACCTGATATGAAATAATTAAAAATAGCAGTCTAAAGAACACAAACATCAGTCAGAGTCGGCCAGTCACATCAACAATAAGTGCTGTAATACTCGCTGATTACCAGACAAAATATTGCACTGCAGATAACGCACACAATGCCTCCACTTGTGTCACACTTATTATATTTCGGTATCTAATAAAAACACACCGGGATTCGAACCGCCGGGTTGAAAGTCGTTAACCCTCGCTGTTGACTCGTATTGTCTGCCTGCGGTGAGCTGATCCTGATTGACCCCCATTGTGCGATAGCAGCGTCTCGTAGCTGCGTGTGAATCAAAGGGGCAGCGTGTGGGGCGTGCTAAGTATAGCCACACAGGTCAAAGGTTAGTTGGTGTTTCTGATTGGACTAGAACAGCTTGTCTTTATAACCAACTTTATTTTTTTAATTTGGGGGGGGTGTCTAACTGTTACGGGAACCTTTTATTTGTGATGTTCAGATGGCTGTGCTTTGCCCTGAAAGTAAGCAGCTGTCAGCATAGATTTATTATCTTTAGTTTAAGGAGGCTAATAAGCTATCTAAACAGGTGTCCTAAAAAGGGCATCAAAGCACAGGAATCCTCTGAATCCTCCTAGTTTTTTCTGTGATTGCCATGTACACCACACCTGTCCAAAAAAAAACATATTTTTCTGGAAAATGAAGAGCTCTGATTGTAACAAAAGGTTTTCACAAACCTCCAAGGTGGTCTCCTTTTTCAAATAACAATTAAAATGCCTTTATTCATATGGACATGCTTAACCTGAAATACTCCCAACACATTTCTATGTACAGCCTTTTATCAGGGAGCTATTAATGTTTCATGGAAACTGTGGCTCTTCCCTAGAGCTGTTCCACCAATAGGAATCCTCCATTTGTTAATTATCTGCCAATAGGGTCAGGGAATCCTGAAAACCTGGAGCACCTGGAAGAGTCCTAAAGGGCGTTCAGTGATTTAACGATCACAAATGATACCCGGAGAAAAATAGAGGGCCAGAGCTCTTAATCTTTGAAATCAGGTGTTTTCAGCCCGTCATTACAGGTGTTAGAGCTCGCTGATTTCAAGTGTGGGGCTGTAATGTAACTAGGGATGGGAAATGATAAGGTGTTAGCGCTACCGTTGCCATCATCGAATCTGCGTATCGATCCGGTTCTTTATCGATTCCCTCGTTGATTCTTGACCCAGTTTTATATGAGGAAACAAGTCCCCCCACACAGATTTTCAGTGTCTATACAGCTACTTAATTGAGACTGCTGCCTAACACTAGATGTAGCAACAGCCTCTCAGTCAACATATGAAATGGAAGAAATGGGAAAATATTTATATGGCCTTCATTTTCATTCAGGCTTTCTTAGTCAATTAAAACCGTGTTACGCAGCTGTACAGATGAGCTGCTCGGTTGGGAAAAAGTTGTTCACGTTCACAGAGCAAGGCACTCATGGAAGTGAATCCCGTGTCGCAGAGAAAGCTGTTTCAGCACGTTGTGGGTGTTTCCACCCCATCTGAAATATTCATGTTACAGGCTGCTGTGCAACACTGTGTGTATGATGGTGATAATTTACGATCAACGTGCACCGTTAAGTTAACGAATACTTTTGAAGACAAATTAATGAAACTGGCCAGGAGAAAAATGATGCTACCTTTAACTTGATATTTTGTTGCACAGCCTTTTGAGGCAATCTCTGTAATCAAGCAATTACTGTAACTCTCAGTGAGACTTCTGCACTTGTCAACAGGTATTTTGGCCCAGTCCCAGTGAGCAAACTGCTCCAGCTGTCTGAGGTTTGGATGGTGCCTTCTCCAGACTGCATGTTTCAGCTCCTTCCACAGATAGGAGATAGAAAGGATTTCGATCAGGCCTCATTGGAGGCCATTTCAGAATAGTCTAATGTTTTGTTCTTAGCCATTTCTGGGTGTTTTTAGCTGTGTGTTTTGGGTCATTGTCCTGTTAGAGGAACCGTGACCTGTGACTGAGACCAAGCTTTCTGACACTGGGTGGCACATTTCGCTCCAGAATCTCTTCGTAGTCTTGGGATTTCATTGTACCTGCACAGATTCAAGACATCCTGTGCCAGATGCAGCAAAGCAGCAGCAGTTAAAGTCTTCTTTTCTTTGTATGCTTCATTTTTGCATCTGTAAGCATAGAACTGATGTGATTTGCCAGAAAGCTCTGTCCAAAGGATATTCTCCCTAAAGCTTTGTGGCTTGTCAATATGCATTCAAGAAAATTCCAGTCTCGCTTTGTTTATGACTTGCTTTCAACAGTGGTGTCCTCCTCGGTCGTCTTCCATTAAGTCCACTTTGGCTCAAACAGCGATGAATGATGCGGTCTGGTGTTCTTCAAAGAAAAATTCCCAGTAAAATAGAACTTTTTGATTAAAATGCTGCACAAAAACTGATGTTTATGATGATTTTACATCTGGATTCAGGTGTCATAAAAGAGTGGACTTCTAGGCTTAATTGGAAGGCGGGGGCACAGTGCTTCTCTAAGTTCAGATGACCTTTAATGAGAATGAAGACAGCATAATCTTGTGCAGAGATGGATCAGTAACAATGTAACTTTCTTTAAAAATTCAATCCGCACTGTTTAGTTGACCAAGAACAGAAATGGAGAAGAGCCCCCCCACCCCCGTCTCTTCTCCATTTCTGCTCTCGGTCACTTCCAAACTGCTGAGACCCGCTGCTATGATTCAAAACAAACTTCCTGTGGCTGCCCTGCTGGAGCCTCAGCGGGCAAACACGTATGCCATGTCCTCACAATGTTGCTGATGTGAATCCAGCTCACATCCTTTGTCACATGCTGTACCTTCACGTCTTTGTTGCTCTTCTGTCTTCCTGTTTCTGCCGTGTGCCCATTAAAGCCATAACGTAACGCCAATTTGGTTTGGCTGGATTTCCATGTCCCCACTTTGAGTGCTCTACTTTTATGTCTCTATTTTGGAGCAAAACCTTGACTTTTAGTTCTTTTAATGTCAGTATTTCTGTGAAGAAATGTTTCATCATCATGCAGAAGGAAGCAGAAAACTGGCAAAAGAATTATTGCTTTTTTCTTTTTTTTTTCTTCTTTTTTTTTAAAAGACTAAACCAGATCCGCAGTGCAACAGCAAGGCCTTTTCTCCCTTTTGACCCCACTGGTCAAATAAACATTTTTTAAAAAAATATTATTTAAAGGATAATTTATTTGTCTGGGCAGCAGGCTGCTAAACTGGGACCAACTGGAAAGTTTATTCTAATTTATTTTCCTCTTTCTAAACAGAATCTGTGCCGTCAGAGTTACAGAAGTCTGGAAACAAGTTATCCCATCATCTCTGTACAGATAATAGTTATAAATGGGTATTAAATTACTGGCAGAGAATAGAAACTGATAAAAGACAGCCAGATTCTTTGCTTTTTTTTTTTTTTTTTCTTTTTTTTTTTTTGGATTGCCCAACCACTCGCCTAAATTCCCCTCGTCTCTGGTGAGAGGAACAGAAGTAGATACAAATGTGTGTCCGACTCAGAGCCGCACAGGAAGGGAGGACGTCTCTGGGTCCAGATTGGCAGCGGGGAAGCGTCCCGCCTCTTTACTTCCTACTTCCCCTTTTCCTGTCTGCAGCCTCTTCCTGTCCTGCCCCTCGCTGCCGTCAGGGATGTGCTGGCTCCCAGAGTCACGGGCTCAATCACCGGAAACATCACCAGGCAATAACGTGTGTGGGCGTTGGGAAATGTGTCTGTTTACAAAGTCTGCCTGAAGAAGCTCATTATTACAATATTATGATTGATTAAGTTCAAAATGCTGCAGCTGGAGATCCTGCGACACTTTATCAGTGAACAATGAACTGAGACACTTAGTTTCCTGTCTTGTCTCTCTTTGTGGAGCCATGTCTGTTGTATTTGTATTGTAGTCTCACATTCCTAAACAGACTCCATCCTAAAAGATGGGCTCATCATTGATTTATCCTGATTTTTTTAATTTCAGATTTCTCTTGGGGGAGATGCTTTTGTAACCCAGCAGGCATCGTATTTGAACTTTGGAGGCTTTCACTTCTTCTGGGTTAGTCATAGGAGACACTGAAACCATGTCACTGTACGTTACAATATTGTTGTAAAAGCTTACCCTACCATGAGCAGAGGTGGCAAAAGTACTGACATTCTGTACTTAAGTAGAAGTACAAGTACTTATGTTAAAAAATACTTTAGTAAAAGTCAAAGTACTGGTTCAACTTCTCTACTTAAGTAAAAGTAAAAAAGTACAGGCTCTGAAATGTACTCAAAGTAAGAAAGTAAAAGTAGTTCTTTGGAGGACGTTTCTACCTGCTATTTTTGTGTAAAACAAATCGAACCTCATTATATATTATTGTAATAATATAAAATAGTACATGAGAATACAAATGTTATTCCAATCTAAATTTGAATTCTAATGAATGCACTCAGCTTGAATCTGTTATGTAGGACACAAACTGTGAAAGGGAATTTAAACACAGCTCTGTTCTGTGTCCTCCATAGTAGAGGGTGACTGTGCCTCCACCTAAACACCAACATGAGGATACTCAGGGGTTACAGTGGGATTCAGAAGGTGGAGGCACCCTAAGATCAGCTGTAGTGGCTCTGCATGGGGACAAGAATCACAGCTTTCTATTGTAGCTGCAGTAAATGATGTTGGTGTGCAGGCTGTGATCAACTGACCTGCTGCTGCTGCTCTGAGGTTTACTGCTCTGTGTGGATGAACTGAACTCTCAAAGATGTAACCCAGTATTTCACAGCTCTCTGAGCTGATCTCCATCCCCTACACTGACAGCATACAGGCTGTAGAAATGTTGGATTCAGTGAATGAATCTCAGCATCAGCAGCTTTGATTCAAACTCATCTCTGCTGCACTGATGTAACCTGTAACTCTGACCATGAACACAAACACTGTGCACCAACACAGAGCTTTACTGTAAATACAGTACAACAAGCTAACCTATTTATTACACACTAAACTGCAGTATTTTCATACAATCTTTGAATAAGACAAAGTCAGCATACTTCAGTTTATTTTCCAGTCCTTACCTTTAATTCTAACCTCTCTTCTTCCTCTCCTGTCCTCTTTCTCCATCTCTGAGTGAACTTCTCTCTCTTTGCTCTCCCTGAAATACAGCAGCTCTTCTTTTAGCTAGCAGACACACTGTGTGACAAACTGCACACACTTTGTGTGTTTGCTGATATTTGTTGAGCATTTAGAAACGTTGCATTTACCTGCCACACGTTACTCCCTTCATGCTCGCTCCTCTTCAGTAGCGCTAGCTAAGCTGTTTATGTGCCGCAGCGCAACTTACGGACTCGGTCCGGCCCGATTATAGCGCTATAAATGATACATTACTTATATGGGTTTGCGTATTTAATCTCTTTGTACGAGATAAGCCCCGATGATGGAGGATACGCCAGTACGATTGTCTCTTATGTGTTATTATTCCTCCGTTTAGGCTCAGATCGTATTGTTTGACGGCGCACTGACCGGAAATGCAAACTTCTCTCTGACGTTAAAAAGTAACGAGTCTGTTTGAAAATGTAAGAAGTAGAAAGTACAGATACTTGTGTAAAAATGTAGGGAGTAAAAGTAAAAAGTAGTCAGAAAAATAAATACTTAAGTAAAGTACAGATACCTGAAAAATCTACTTAAGTACAGTAACGAAGTATTTGTACTTCGTTACTTCCCACCTCTGACCATGAGTATGTCAGTCTAGTGTTTTTACAGTAATTGACCCACTGGTGTGGCATGAAAAAAGGTAAGCTGTGCGAAATATTTTTTTTAAAAAACAAAAAACATCATAGGGTTTGATTTTAATCCAACTTTTACTTTTAATCACTACATTTTAAAGTTTTGCAGTGAACTATGGTGAATGGTGCATTCACCCCAAACGTGAAGTGAACTTTTGCCCTGATTTACATGAATACAGCCCAGAGTAAAACCAAAAATACAATTTGTTTTAGTCCTGAATGCTACCAAATCTACCATTTTATTCCAGTTCTTTCTCACTTTCACTTTCTTCTACTACAGCAAGTGAACAGCAGTTACATCATTTCTGTATGTCAAGGGCTTTTATTGTGGAAGGCTGCGACAGGAAGGAAGCTTTTGTGTAGAACAGGGGTGTACAAACTCCTGGTCCGCGGGCCACTTCCGGCCCCGCCCCTAATTCTGATCCATGAATTGATGTCAAAAATAACATAAAGTCACTTTTTTGACATTTCACTTAACCCTTTTAATTGGAGGGGAAGGCGAAATGTCAAAAAGGTAACTGAAAGGGCCAAATTGTATGTTATTTTTGACATCAATTTGCGGACTGGAAGTAGGGGGTGGAGTCGGGCCAAGTTTGGGCAAGCCTGATGTAGAACAAATGAAGTTTCAGTCACAGAAAGTCTAAACCATGGATGTAGCTAGCTTCCACTTCAGGAAAAATGAAGCCAATGCAGAAGTGCCTTAATCCTGTGTTATATCTGAAGGCAACCAAATGCTGATAACTGTGGTTGCAAAAAGACTTTGATTCCTATAGGAGTCTATGGGGAAACAGCTTTTTGTCTTGACCTCTGTAAACACTTTCCTGATGATTTATGGGTTCACTCACTCAATTTTGGTCACAATGGATAAAAAAATTAAGCCCAATTTGTAAATCGTGGACATACCATGTTATCGGCTCAGTAGCCAATGAGTAAACAGTTATACAATCAGACCCGCCCCTGCTTGATACATCCAGTTTTTGCAACCAAGATGGTGTTGGTGAAAACCCTAATCTTAAGGCTTCAGAAAATCAGTGGATGATGTCTTTGATAGAGCCATCCAGAATATTTGCCCGTAACAGCCCACGGGAAAAGGAGTATAAGCAGTAACAATGATTCTGCTCACTTTTCTCTAAACCTTCTCCTTTTATTCCTGTCTGTATAAAAGCAAAGTTAACCCTCAAACCTCCAGGTGCCCTCAAACAGCATCAATAGGCTTGTCCTTCATTTACAGTTGTCTGTGGCATTGGGAGAATCTGGGGCTTTTGAGAGCATAGCGTGATGTGAATTTTTCACCAAAGTTGAAATTGTGCAAATGTGGATTTGTCTCCATTTGTGGTTCCACCACAAATTTGTCAGTTCATCCCCACAAAAAGTGTGCTTCACATTTGGTGTGAATGCGCCACAAGAGACCCAGAGTAGCAAGATGTACTGGTGCACACGGTTTGATTTTGAGCGTTTCTGCACAAGTTTTTTATTTTTTATTTTTTTTCTTAAGAATATTCCAGATCGAAAAACAAGATGTTGCTCAGTTGATCAGTCCAGAGAACACGTCTCCACTGCTCTAGAGTCCAGTGGCAGCGTGCTTTACAGCACTGCATCCAATGTTTTGCATTGTGCTTGGTGATTTAAGGCTTGGATGCAGCTTCTCGGCCATGGAAACCCATTCCATGAAGCTCTTGACCTCTGCACACTATGCGCCTCAGCAACCACTGATCCCACTTTGTGATTTTAAGTGGCCTATAACTTCACAGCTGCATTGCTGTCATTCCCAGTTGCTTCCAGTTTGTTATAATCCCACTAACAGTTGACTGTGGAAGTAGTGAGGGAATTTCACAACTGGATTTGTTGCACAGGTATCATCCTATCACGGTACCACGCTGGAACTCACTGAGCTCCTGAGAGCGACCTATTCTTTCAGTAGAAGCAGTCTGCATGCCTGGGTGCTTGGTTTATACGCCTGTGGCCATGGAAGTGACTGGAACACCTGAGTTCAATGATTTGAATGGGTGAGTGAATACTTTTGGTACTATGGTGTATGGCTCTATGCACCCAGTCTTCTCCTTAACAGGTGGGCCGATCTGAACCAAATTTTGCATGAGCGTCGTCACACATATAGCGATTATATCTAGATATTTTTTAAAAAACATTTATTATAAATCCAGATTCTTTTGATTTTCATATGCATTATGTTTATTTCATCATGCCCCTGTGAATGCGATGTTAACATTCTCACTTTGTGTTTATGTTTTTTTTTTTAACTCCTTAAACGATGAAAACCATAATTAAGGACATTAAAACGTTTCACATTATCTGTCATAGATAAAAGAAACAGTATAATAAACACAAGTCGAGCCATTAAACAAAAGTCTATGTGTATTTTCTGTGTACAATACTGTATGATGAGGTCAGTTAGTTGCTAAAATAGCTCGGTCAAGCGAGGGTTAAAGTGGTGGCATTGGATGTATTTTATTTTGTTGTTTTTGCAGTGCACACATCAGTGTGTAATACAGTGAACTAGAACACGGGTTCATATTATGAAAGCCTTTCAAAACATAAGATGAGCCTTTATTTTCGCCACAATGGAGCAATTACATTATTACAGCAGCAGTTCAAGAATAGCAGTGTTTAAAAAAAAAAAAAAAAAAGGTACAAATGGTATTTGTGGGGCAGTATTCCTTAAAAGGAAAACTATCAGATGAACCAAAAAAAAAAAGCATGGACTGATGAAAGGGGTGGGGGTGGAGGTGAGAGAGAGTCCAGATGTGGAGACATAGAGGAAGAGAGGTGTACGTGCTCTGTGTGACCGTGATTTGGGCATCACTGTTTTTTTTGTTTTTTTTTCTTTTCCCTTGTTGAAAACATTTATTAGATAGCAGCTTGATGTGAGTCAGACTGCGTTTGTTTTCCGAGATGTTTTCCCCTCCGCTGTGCTGCTCGGCGTCCTTCATAGCTGGAGATCCTGCTGATCGCTGTAAAAACAAACACCCCACCCCCTCTCTCACACGCACACGCACACACACGGCCGTCCGCAGATGGGCTGGTGCGTACTGTCGCACACTCTAACTTTCTCACAGGGAATGTACTTGTTGCACACACACACACACAAACATGAATGCGCTGACGTTTTCGCGCGCTTTGGTCAAACGCTGCGACAAACAAGATACGTTTGTTGCCAGTTTGTTGTTTACATGCTCTGCGTTAGGAGCCGTCACCTGGATGTGAACTTGTCACACGTGTGAGGGATAATGATGTTTAACAAAACACTCCGATGTGGTGAGGAGAGGCCACGGTCTCTAATGAAGGGCCTTTTATTTACTCAAGCAGCACAGAGCTGCATATTAGTCATTTATTGACACTGTAAAGATAAACACGCACACATATGGAGGATATTTTGTTAATTTGGTGTGTTACTTTATTGGCAAGAAAATATGGATTATGGCAGGTTTAGTTTTGCCAATAAAATTAAATGTAATTGGGACATCTCTGAAGTAATGTGCTAAAAAACTGACTGAAGTTGTTCAGGTGTTGGGGGCCGATGGAGTCCCCGGGAGTCCTGAGCACCTTTTAAAGGAGAGGGTGAAATAATGTACACCAGCTTTTACTTTGAAAAATAGCTTAGAAGGTGCTGCAAATAGAGCACATCTTTGCAGGGCTGTGCTAATGTTAATAAAGTTTATTATATGTAATTTCTTTATCTGATTTATTAATTTTATTAGTCTACCCCATAAAATAGTCAAATGCAGTCTCACAACAGTTTGTAACGACCTCTGATCTATTGATTTGTGTTTCTGGACATGGATCATAGTTCATTCATGATTCATGTCAATGTACATGAAAGTAATATTTTCAGCTCTGAAAGGTAAAAAAAACTGTGTTTGGAGGTTCAGAGAGGTCACCTGTCCATTGCAGGGCTAACACAGACGGAGACAGCCATTCAGTTCAATTTTATTTATATAGCACCAAATCACAACACACAGTCGCCTCAGGTTCACGCCTAGAGGGTTGGTCAGAATTTAGTCAGACTTGCTCACAATGATCATCTAACGGGTATTCACCTAAATTGTGCTCAAGGTCAAGGTCACGTTTGCTTATTTACGGGCAATAATGTCATTGATGCGCTGATTGTGGTTTCTTCTCTTTTGTTTTTGCAGTGTGTGTGTGGCATATGTAATAAAAACACAGATCTGCCATCGGCGATGTTTCAGGCATCATAACGTTTGCAGACTCCATGTCTTCATGTTCCATGCTCTTATTTGTGAAGAGAATGGGGCACCATTGGGGGACCTGCCAGTTCTGGTGTTTCTGGTAAATGCCAATCAAGCCACACCGTGCTGGCTGTGACCACAGGTCCCAGTGTAGAATGTTGGGACCTCGTGCCACCCTCATGGAGTCTGCTTTTGACAGTTTGGTGAAAAACATGCCCATTAATAGCAAGCTGGAAGTCATTTCTTTGGCCCAGGCCAGCATTCCTCGTGTAACTGCCCGTCTTCTGGTATTTCCTCCACACCAGCGTTAATTTCGTTGACGAAATATTTTCGTCATAGTTTTCGTCAACGACCATTTTTTTTTTTTTCATGACGAAAACGAGACGATAACTAGATAAAAACAACCTAAAAGGATAAAAACGATGACGAAATTAATTGACACCTTCGTCAACGAATGAAAACAAGACAAAAATGCTTGGCGGGGACGACATCCAATCAGAACTGATTTAATTTAGTGACAGGGCGGGACAAGTTTGGAAAACATCCAATCAAACGCACAGTTGCACAAATTTGATCTAAACCCCAGGAAGGCCGCACTAACCTGTGAATTTTACAGGCAGAGCAGGCCTACTCATCAATATTTTATTGGTATGCTCAATAAACAGTCAGGAAAATAAACATGTTGTCTGTTCAATATGTTTGTGTGTGTATTAGTCTTTCAAGCGTTAATTCCATAACTTTTAATAAATGTTTAATTTTTGTGTAAGTGTGTATAATGACTAATTCAAGGGAACTGAAGAAAAAGCATTTACATTTTACACTCTTTATATTTTAGTCACTGAATCGACTGTAGATTTAGTCGACTATATTCTTACAATAATTAGTCAACTAAAACTGTTCAGATGACTAAATTACGACTAAAACTAAATTACATTTTCGTCAGAAGACTATGACTAAAACTAAATCAAAATTTGCTGTCAAAACTAACACTGCTCCACACAATTATGAGACTGTGCTTGAAAACAGAGCAAACCTTCTAGTGATGGCACGTATGGATGTGCCATCCTGGTGGAGCTGGACTACCTGTGCAACTTGAATAGGCTGCAGGTACCATCTCATGCTACCAGCAGTCACTTGGACACTAAGAAAAAGCTAAACCAGTGAACAATCGGTCAGGAGGAGAAAGGAGAGGGCAAAGGTCTGTGGCCACCACCTGCAAACTATTCCCTTTGTGGGGATTGTCTTGTTGTTGCCCCTCCAGTGCACTTGTTATCACCGTCATTGGCACCAAAGCAACTGAAATTGATTCACAATGGTTTCTTCTTCCCAACTGGACAGACTGATATCCCTGACATTTAGCTGACTTTGTTACACAGTGATGATCAAGTGTTGCCTTATTTATTTATGTTTTGAGCGCTTTAATATAGTCACAGCTCCAACTAAATACACAGTCTCATATGTGTAGTACACTATAGTAGGGTTGAAAGAACAGAGCAGAGCTTTGAAGTGAAACTAAATAGGGATTAAGGTATTTAACTATGTCTATGAATAATCTTATTTTTGACTGAAACTGCAGAATAGAAAGGCACTGAGATGAACACACACCACGTTCCCTTCACCAAGTACAAACGGGCTCAGGGAGTGATGGATAGAGGGTCCCTGTGAAGAACTATGGTAAATAAGCAGCGACCTTTCCCTATTTATCTCCCTGGGCGTCTCAGCCGGAGACACCGGAGCCAGTCAGCGGGTATTTTCTGTCTCCTGACCTTGGCCAGGTGACGTAGCTGTGCTGCGTCACTGGATCGTGTCTGTCTGTTGTCACGTGGCGTTTTCTCTTTCTCGCACACACACATATACACACAAACACAGCAAAGCTATTATTTGTTTCTACTATGAAGAAAAATTTGAAGAAATATGTCAGGATGGTCTCCACTTTCCTCGCTTCCCCTCTTTCTCTCCTCTCTGTGGTCGTCCAAGCCAAACAAGCAGCCAGTGGGAGACTGTGTGCGTGCGTGCGTGCGTGCGTGCGTGCGTGCGTGTGTGTGTGTGTGTGTTTTGCTGGACAGCAGGAGACAGAGCACTGGGTTCATGGGAATACAGTTTGTGTGTGTGTGTGTGTGTGTGTGTCAAGTCTCACATCGGGCTCTGTTGAGGCCGGAGGTAAGACACAGAAACTCATCTGAGGTAATTGGAAACAGACACACACACACACACACACACACACACACACACACCAAAACAGGACCTTACCTCCGTATGCATGAACTCCCACAAGCAAATATCTGTGGATAATCACACTAAACACACATATATGGACACATTAATACATCTATCACATACACACCAGCGTGCATTCTCTCTATCTGACTCACACACAGGACCATTAATCAAAGACAGAGTAGCCTTTGTCTTCATATAAACAAAAGTATACTCCTGCTGCACGTTGGCTCAGTTCAGCTCAGCTGTGTGTGTGTGTGTGTGTTGCCTGCAGACCTTCTGAAGTCTTCTCTAATAATGTCTGTCTAATCCACTAAAGAGGCTTTGTTCAAAACAAGATATCCTCGTATTTTAAATGACCGCAACATCAATGTCGAAATCATTAGGGGATGTTAAATGAACGCCAACTTGAGGGGAGCACGCTGACATTTTGGGGGAAATGCTTTTTAATATAAGCCAGAGGAGAAAATGTGACAGCAGCAATTTTGATAATGGAGTCTTAGGAAGCAAAAAAACTGACCACAGCCTTTCAGTGTTTATAATGTTTGCTGCTTTTTCCTTATTTTGTTTAGTTGTAAATCAAATACTTCTCAAGCTGCAACCTCGGGCCTGAAAAATGAAGCCAACCCAGAAGCAGAGTTATTGTAGTTTTCTGGTTTGAAAATGTTGAGACGGTTTGGATAGTTATCTGTAAAGAACAGGATCAGTGAGCTGCAGCATCTGTGAATACCACACAGTTGCAGCGATTGGCTGGTTCAGAGTGAGTTTCGGGTTCTTCCTCATGGACGAAGCGTTCTAGTCCCAAAGTGCAGAACAGCACGGGTTAAAAGCAGCGTTGTTCCAGCGGCCGTCACTCAGATGAACAAATCGCATCCTCCGTGATGCTGTGTGGATGATTTTTCGTTATTCATTGATTTCTTCTTCACACTTATCTGTTCTTTGTTGTCTGGGTGTGTGTTTTGAACACGTGCGCGTGAAGATGGATGAGTCACCGACTGCAGGCTAAATCTGCATACGAGTGCAAATAAAGGAACCTGAACCTGAACACATACACTGTGTGAAGGCAGCTGACTCAACATCCAGTGACAGCAAACGCACAAAAGCCTCAGAGAAATCTGACAAATTTGCAAAGGCTAAACGCTGAACACATTTCCTGCATATTATTTTATTCAGTTAGTTTTAATTTTTCCTCAAAAGTCAGGGCTTATTTTTCGTACCAAGGAAAGAGGCACAAAAAACCTTTTTGGGGTTGTGTCACGAAGGGCATTTGGCATCTGACCCTGCTTAGCTTCTGAGGTCAGGTGAGATCGGTGTTCAGGGTGTTATGGCCATAAGCCATACCCTGTGACAGCTGGGATAGGCTCCAGCCCCCCCCAACCCTTAATTAGTGGAAGAGGCTGGGATGGATGGATGGATATTTCAGTTATTTAAAAAATGTTTACAGCTGGTTTTAGTTTTCAGTTAACTATAATAACCTTCTGCTGAAGTGCCAAAAGTAGCACTTTCTTAAGCACTGAAAACTTCTTTTTGTCTTGGAAAGAAGAACAAATAACCCAAATAATTTTTTGCGCTCAATTCATCTCATTTATCTTCTGCTCCTGGATTAGCAGGAAATCTGGGGTTTGCTCAAAGGCAGCAGAGCGGCAGTGGAAGAAGAATATTGTTCTTTCATGAAGTTTAGATTTGATTATCTGTTTGGGGGTTTGTTTGCTTTTTATAATAGTTTTGCTTTTCTTACATTTTTTTTTTTTTTTAGTTTTAAGAGTTTTCTTTTCAGATCAGTTTGTTGTCAGAGGGCTTGCTTTTTTTTTAGTGTTTATTTTTTTTAATGTTCCCTTTTTTTTTTTTTAGTCCCATCTTGTTGTTATAATATGGATGGTATTTGTCAGAATGTCAGATTTCAGGTCAGCGCAGTAATCTAATACTATCCAAATATGACACACGGTCTCAGTAAACAGATGCACTAAAGCTTCCTCATTCTGATTGGTTTGGTAAATGTGACCACAGTGATAAGGATATAGCTAAAGACAATTCTGGCATATTTAATTTTAACAGATTTTATAATCATATCTATTTTTTTAAATGTGATCATCTAACAAACGGTGTGTCTTGCTGTGTGGTTTGAGCGTCACACTGTTTATTTATTTCCTTCTGGGTTTTTGATTGCTGATTAAACAAACACAAACCCTTTTTCAGAGTTTCCTGATACGTTTACTCAATATTCTTTGTTTTTTTTTTTTTTTTCTTTTTGCCATTTTAATCCCTCTGATCTTCGTTTTCCTACGTGCCCCGCTCCTTTACTTTAGGCCTCAGTCAGCTTGGCTCGCTCGACGTGTTCTGCTGAGTCCTCAGAGTCCAAGGCTTTCACAACAGTTGCTGCAAACGGACTGACGCACTTGTGGTCAGACCTGGCCTCAGAGTTTGCTTAGCTCTCATGGCTCTGAGTCATGGCCCCTCAAAAAAATCCTTGAAAATATTTCCTTTTTCTTTTTTCTTTTAAACGGAGGTGCTCTGGTTTTAACTTCTTGTTGAACCCACTCTCTGGATTTCCACCTGTTTCTCTCTTTTTTTTTTTTTTGTTGGATGAGTTTGGACTCTGCCTGAAATGCCAGGAGCCTTTGGTATTTGCTCAAATAATCTGTGAGTGTTTTTTTTTTTTTTAATTGTGGTTGGCAGGGTTGTCTTAGCGGAGGCTTGGCGGTTTCTCTTCTGCGTTCTGCATTACAGTTTCCTTCTGTACAGGCTGGAGAGTCTCATACATTTTTTTTTTTTTTTGTTTGTGTTGATCCAACTCCCAGACAACACAGTATAAAAAATCATAGAATAAAAACAACATGTGTCTATCTGAAAAATGTGTTTCTTTGCTTGAGGGATCAGTCTGTTAATCAGTACACTGCTTTGGTCCAGATGGAAATATCTCAACAAATACTGGACAGATTACCATGAAATTTTGCTCAGATATCCACAGTGACTAAAGAATTGAGTCCTGCTGACTTTGGTGCTCGTCGGACTTTACAGCAACAGTTAGGTGGCATGTCATGAAATAAGTGCTCTACTGACCTTTTAACTACCATCAAAAATATTCCCTGTCTCGTCAGCTGTTCTTAACGGGGAACTACCGATCTTAGAGCTACCTCTTTTATTGCGGGCTGGGTGAAACAGCCCTCAGCTCCTTTGCTCTGTGACCACTTTCCTGACTTCATGGCCTCAGTCACTAATTTCAAGTCAAATTGAATAGAATATTAAGTCCATTTTTATAGATTAGGGCTGTTATAAGAGTCACAGCAGGTGATTATCCAGGATATTGGCTAATGACTTATCAGTCACAAGTTTTTAGCCAATAAGCATGTGATTTCACAGTCAGATCCACCCCTCGCTTTTGTCGCACCCAGTTTCAAGACACCAAGGTGGCGACACCAGCCTCGACTCGAGGCTTCGTAACTGGACCTCACTAACTACTGGTGGCTCTGTCATCTTTTACACCTTCTTTCATTAACTTTTACCAGTTTATCACAGCAGAGAGTTTCTAACAGCAGCAATCTGATTCTATACCTTCACATATTCCCCTCTGTTAGGGCAAGCAGGGTGGGTCAGCTTAGACTGGGCAGGCTTGAAGTGCAATGATGGAAAACTCTGAGCTATATTATTTTAGCAACAACTGAAATAGTATTCAGTCTAAATAAAGATTTTAGCCATTTAGCTCTGTTTAGTCCTTTTCACTGAGGACTAACTCTGTTTTCTGCCATGTCTTGGGGTTGTGGGGGCAGCAGTCTAAGCAGAAATTCCAAGACCTTCCTTTATCAAGCCATGTCCTCCAGTTCTTTGAGGGGTGGGACGCTCTTACAAGCCAGCCAAGAGACATACATGCCCGTAGTGTGTCCTGGGTCTTCTCTGTGGCCTCCTCCCAGCTGGACATGGCTGAAATACCTCTCCTAGGAGGTGTCAGGAGGCATCCTAGCTCCTTTTCATATAGAGGAGTAGTGGCTCTCTTCTGAGCAGATCCTGAATTGCCAAGTTCCTCCCCGTATCTATAAGAGAGAACCCAGACACGCTATGCAGGAAGCTCATTTCCATCACTTGTATCCACAATCTCATTCTACCCAGAGCTCACGGCCATAGGTGAAGATGGGAACGTATCGACCGGCAAACCGACAGCTTCAACTTTTATGGTCAGACCTCTCTTCACCACAACAGACTGGTCCACATAACTGGGCACGGCAGACTAAACCGTCTCCCACTCCCCCACTGGTGAAGTTCGCACAATACTTGAACTCCTCCACTTCAGGCAGCTAATTCCAGAGTGGGCATGCCACCTTTTTCTAACACTTAACCAGGTTGCCATTGAACTTGAGATTAGTTGCATTTTAGCCACATGCTAAACAAACCTAGTTTTAGAAACTAGAAACCTTTAAAAATCAACTCTTTCCTGCAATTTGCTGCTTCAGTTTTTTTCAGATTTCAGTGATTTCTCAAGAATTTAGAAAAGAGGTAGAAGTGAACCTTCCCCCCAACTCTAAATAGAATTTTGAGAGGTTAAGACATTGAGCGGTCAGAGGAAAAATGTGCAACCGAGATATACAAACTCCTCACTGAACAGTCCTGCCATGGCCCGGGTTTCAAACACAGAACCGGGTGGTTGGCTGTAGGGGAACGATCTATAAAAGGAGCCAGAAAGAATGGGAGGTAAGATGAGGAGTTTATTGAGGAGAACAGAAAGGATGGTCAAAAACATAAAAATGGGAGGGAGGTCTGTCTTTTTTTTTTTTTTAACCACTGTTTTGAATTTATTTCACTTATTTGTTTAAAAAGATCCCTGAAAGCCTGTGTAAATATTCATCACCAGTCAGTTCAGCACTTCAAAGTCCAAACAGACTCCCAAAATTTTCCAGGAAAGCAGCTGCATTCTCCAAAAAAAAAAAAAAAAAAAGACAAAGAATAGAAAGTGTATTTTGGCGCCGTGCTGCAGTGACTCTGGGCAAATGTGATGGATGAACGCATGACTGTGAATACAAAAAAGACACATTATTTTAAAATCAGCAAATCTAAATCTCAAGATGTGATCTGTGTGTGTGTGTGTGTGTGTGTGTGCGTGCGTGCGTGCGTGCGTGCGTGCGTGCGTGCGTGCGTGCGTGCGTGTGTGTGTGTGTGTGTGTGCGTGTGTGTGTGTGTGTAGTTTTTTACAGAATACGGACCAGACTACTCCCTGGAGATCAGTCCGAGCTGTAGACCAGACCGCAACGACACCAAACACCTGGACCAGGTCATCAGCACCATCAAAGGTGTGCAAGTCATGTGTCTGTGTCTGTGTTTGGGTTGGATGCGCAGGTGCGGGTGAGGGGTGTAAACAGGTGTGTGTTTGTTTGTGTTGTACTGAACCCTGGCTCACCTGAGGCCCTTTGGTCTCTGTGTGGCTCTTTTAATGTGCGGTTTCATGTGTCTGCTCTTGTTTCTATACGTCTCTGTGTGGGATGAAAGTATGCCTTCTTCTCTTTTTGTGTCCTCTCTGTGGCTTTTAACATCCGTGTGTGTGTGTGTATGTGTGAGAGAGTGAATTTGCACAATCCATGTGTGACCCCTGCTCAAGTCTGGCTCTTCATACATGTGGTATTTTTTTTTTTCTTTTTCTACATCTTCCTCTCTATATGTGCGTTCATGTTTGCACATATAGAGAGGATACACATATTTGTGTGCGTGTGTGTGCGCATGCGCGCGCTCGCAGCCTTGTGGTTAAGCCTTAAGCCGGGCCTTTGGTCTCAGTGTTGACAGCCCACAGCTCTCAGGAGAAATCTAACAGCAGGGTGAAATTTCGGCGAAAAGTTGAGCGACAGGAGAATTATTGTAAGGAGGTGAAGTCAGGAAACCATGCATCCGTGAGCATGTCAAACTTTACGCTGCATACAGCAACACATTTGAACGAAAAAGAAATCTGAGTTTGATCCTCTGGGATGTAAAAGTGTGAACCATAGGCCATCAGGAAATCCTCCTCTCCTTCCTTTTGTCAGTGAACTCTTTTATTTTAAACAGCAGTTATCTGTTCTGGTGAGAGTGTGTGTGTGTGTGTGTGTGTGTGTAAGTTACTGACCAAGTAAAAGACACTCAAAATATTCTGGGAATAATTCCGGTCACATCACGGTGATCCATGTTCAAAAGTATGAAATAGATTAATAATTGTCACTGCTTCTATGAAAGATGGATATGGATTTAGTTTTAGCCAGACCACAAAAGTCAAAGCTGCCTTTTTGTCCGTTGAAAAACATCTTTAGCCCCATTCATCACAGTTATTTTTAGCTCTACTCTGCCTCAGCATTACCAGGGTTTGCTCAATGCTACCATAGCAGTAGAAGAAAGAAGAAGGGAAGATGTTGTTTTTTTCCTTTCATTAGCTTCTAGTCATTCAAAAACTTCTATCCAAATACATTATTTTACTGATTCGATCAGGGGGCAACCTTCAGGACTGAAAAATGAAGCAGACATAGAAATGGTAAAAACTGCAATTCCTGCAGCGGCCACTGGAAGGAGGCTTCAAAAAGGAGCCATTCCCCATAGACTCCGATGTTAAAGACCCTACAACAATACAGAGAAAACCCCAACAATCAAACAACCCCCTATGAGCAAGCACTTGGCAATATACATATCAAATATTATATACATCTTTTTTATTTTAACCCATTATAAGCCTGTATTCTTACATAGTGCCACTGTTATTTTTTTAATCAACAAAAAACTAAAATAATGTCAATAAAATGTATTTTGAGGCGTGTTTATTATTTTTATTAGGCCCTGAGATTTGTCAATAATTCGCAGCAATATTAATTTTCAGGCATTTTTGTTTTTTCTACAGTATCAGGTTTTGCAAAAACATTACACTTGTGATCCTAAGGACAAAAAAATCTGCTGTGCAAATATTATATAGCAATAGTATTATATATCCATCCATCCATCATCCATTCGCTTCCGCTTATCCTGGTCAGGGTCGCGGGGGGGCTGGAGCCTATCCCAGCTGTCATAGGGCGAGAGGCAGGGTACACCCTGAACAGGTCGCCAGCCTGTCACAGGGCCAACACAGAGAGACAAACAACCTTTCACACTCACATTCACACCTATGGGCAATTTAGAATAGCCAATTAACCTAACCCCAGTAAGTGCATGTCTTTGGAATGTGGGAGGAAACCGGAGTACCCGGAGGAAACCCACGCAAGCACGGGGAGAACATGCAAACTCCACACAGAGAGAGGGAGAGGCCTGGGCCAAGGTGGAATCGAACCCAGGCCTTCCAGATGGTATTCTATCTGTGAGGCAACAGCGCTAACCACTGCGCCACCGTGCTGTATAGTAATATTTTTTTCACTTTAAAACTACTTCTTTTAAAACTACTTCAGCCTGAAATAAATATATCAAATATTACATATATTTTGGGGGGATTTTAACCCTTCAAAGGCCAGTATTACATACATAGCACCACAGGTTTTTATCAAACAATTTACATAAAACACATTTTAAGGAGGAGGGGAACACGGCAGTGCAGTGGTTAGCACTGTTGGCTCACAGCAAGATGGTAAAAAGGTCCTGGGTTCAAATCTACCATCTGGCTGGGGCCTTACTGGGTGGAGTTTTCATGTTCTGCATGGGTTCTCTTGGTACTCCAGCTTCCCCCCCCAGTCCAAAGACATGCAGTTTGTTGGGTTAACTCAACTGGTGATTCTAAATTGCCCATAGGTGTGAATGTGTGTGTGAATGGTTGTCTGTCTCTCTGTGTTAGCCCTGCAACAGGCTGGTGACCTGTCCAGGGTGTGCCCTGGCTCTTGCCCTATGGCAGCTGGGATAGGCTCCAGCCCCTCCATGACCCACAATTGGATAAGTGGAAGCAAATGGATGGACTATTTGATTAGGCCCTGAGATGGGTCAATGATTGGCAGGAATATTCCTTTTCATGCATTTTTTGTTTTTCTGCAGCATCAGATTTAAAAAATAAATAAATAAATTCATACTTGAGGGTCTGAAGACAAAAAGTGTCACCTTCTCAAAAACTGCTGTAAAAATATAGAGCAAAAGAGAGAGTGGGTGTGAGAGACAGAGAGGGTGAGAGATTGTATGTGTCTGCCTGAGTGTGAGAGTCCAGCTCAGGTGGAGTGGAGGCTGCAAATGGACAGACTGTGGTGGTCTTTGCGTATTTACATGTAAAGGTCATGCTGCTTCCTGCTCTTACTGATGAGAGAGGGGTCTGCAGAGATCTGCAGGAGCACCTTGCAGATTAGAGTTGATTCATTTTTTTGACCTGTAAATACCGAGCAGTCTCGTGTAAGCCCACAGTTCCTCTGTCTACATCTCGCCAGTCTGCAGGTAAGCATCTCCCATGCAGATTTGTCATGTCTACAGTTTTCTGCAGGATTTCAGCACAAAGCTGGACATCGGGTCACTGATGTTTATAGGTCCCAGGAATAAGCCTCTGGCTGCTGGGTGTCACAGTGGGAGTTTGTGGGAGAACAAAGTATTTTTCATGTACGTCATGCTTACACCCTGCTGCAAAAAAACTGTTGGGGTCTCTAGTTGATTAACCCTTCATAAAAACTGGACAGGTAGGTGGGTTTTTATGTAACTCACCCAGTTAAATTCTAATAAGGCTTAGAATTACAATTTTTATGACTGAGTTAAAAAAAAAAACAGCATCTTGTTGCTCATTTTTGAAGTAAAGAAGATCTACTTACTTACTTACTTATTTACTTACAAATTGTGGAACAATTGCAGGATAATGCTCCTCAATGTAAATTACAAAAACTTTGAATATCATCTGCAGTACCTAATATCATCAATAGAGTCTGAGAATTTGAAGAAATCTCTGTGTGCAACAGACAAAGCCAGAAATCAGTACTGGATGGCTGTGATCTTCAGGCCCTGCATTAAAAATCAGTGCATGGGCACAGAAATCACTGTCTGTGAATACTGTTTACTGTGCCATCCACAAATGGAAGTTAAAGCTCTGTCATGCAAAGATGAAGCCATATGTGAACATGATCCAGAAACATGGCCGTCTTCTCTGAGCCAAAGCTCATTTAACCTGGACTGAGGCAAAGGAGAAAACTGTTCTGTGATCAGACAAACTGAAATTTGAAATTCTTTTTAGAAAACATGGAAAATATGTCCTCTGCACTAAAGAGAAGAGGCACCATCCGACTTGATATCAGTGCTCAGTTCAAGAGCCTGCATCTCTGATGCCAGGTATGCTTTATAATCTGGGATGCAGCAAAGTACACAGACTGTGGCAGCTAGCCGGAAAATGAACCGAAGGCTCACTTGGATGACTACTGATGCATTTAGGTCCATTTTGAAAAGAAAGCAAAACACAGGAGAAAGCTACAAGTTTACAAACTCATCATTTGATTCGGACCAAAATGAACAAAATATAGTTGTGAAAATACCGTTAAATGTCCGTTTCATGCTGTAAAGTTGGGCATTTTAACATGAGAGTCTTTGGAGATTGACTTACTTTAGGGGTCAGCCTCAAGTGGCTTCTAGAGGAACTGCAGTTTTTGCTACTTTTTATACTCTGGGGAATTATCTGCTCATTTATATCCAAACTCAGATCTACTCCATGCAGAGGAAGTTTGCTGATGGAAATCTGTGGATCAGTGTGAATGGAAATCCAGAGCAGAGGGAAAATATTGTTCTCAAATTTTATCCTCAGTAGAGTGGACATGGTATCAGTTAGCATCTAAACTTTCATATATTTAAACATTTCATCTGACTGTAGCAAATGACAAAAAGCCTTTTGGACGTGGAATCGTTTTTATCCAAACAGCATTAAGTCCTCGGCTTTGAAAAACTTCAGGTCACATCAAATCACGGGGGGGATCAGGAGTCTATTTGCTGAAATTCAGTTGGTCTGTTGGCTCGCATTAAATCATCACAACTGGAGGGGTTGGAAGTATCGCTATTTTCCAGTCATAAGGCTTTTATTAGAGCTAACAGAGGGAACCGGTGAGCGGATGGATGGAGGGAATAAAAGGGAGAAGAAATTAATCCAGACAAGCCAAAGATGGAGAGAAGCGAGTGGAGTGTATGTTTGGCTGCTGTATCCCATCTGCCTCTTCTGTCTTTCATCAGATCCCTTGTTCACTGTTATCTTCCCACCAAGGAACAAAAATGCTCAAGTCTTTTGAGGCTGTACTCATACTGAATTTCTACTTGGTTTGGATTTTAGAGCTTCTGCTTCTTAAATGTGCTAAAAAAAAAAAAAGTATCAGTGACAGTTTTTCTGCACAGTTGAGCTGCTTCTTTTTCCTTTTCACCCTTTAAAATGTGAATCCAGAGGTTTTTTAATCTCCTCCTTCCACTGATGTATCACTCCTTCAAATTGTCACATCTGTTTTATGTCCCCTTTTTGTTTGTTTTGCTTTGGGGGGGGGGGTTCTCCTTTCTCTATTGCTTCTGCTCTCTCATATTTATTGTTACCACACAACACTGTAATCCCAATGGGAAGTCAGTGTATTATAATACACTGGAGGATGTCAGTCTCAAAAAGAAAGCCTCATGTGTCTGCTAACTTAACTTATGCACACACACGAGCACTGAATAACGATAGCCTGCAACAGACGTGCGCACACACACACACACCCCTCAAGGCAAACATATCCACATGACATCATTGGGCTGGATAAGTGTTTCTCTGGTTTGGAAGCAAAGTGCTGCTTATAAACATTGGTTTCCCCGAGAAACTGGGCAGAGAAAGAGTGTATGTATGTTTGTGTGCCCACATCTGCTCTGTCCGCTCGCACGAACGGATTTGAATCTTAAAGTGGCGATCTCCAAAATCCTCCATTTTCATTCACCATGTGTCAGGTTCCGAGTCCATATGTTAAACCATCCCTGTACGCAGGCATCATGCACGGTTTACACAGCACACCGTCTTGGCAGATATTTATATTTTGTTCAGATAGGAAGAGATGCAAGGCGTGCATACGGCTCATTACGTAAAAATATAAGCGAGTGCCTTCCACCTGTGAAGTTTCTCCTTCATGCTATGAAGAGTTTTCCCAGATAGGATGCAGATTTTAGCAAATACTATTCCAGCTGTCATGGGGCAACCATTCATGCCAAAGGTCAATTAAGAATCACCAGTTAACCTAACATGCATGTCTTTGGACCGTGGGAGGAAGCTGGAATAGCTGGCACAGGAAGAATATGCAAACTCCACAAAGAAAGGCCCAAGCTGGCCGGTGTGTTCAAACCCAGAACCTTCTTGCTACAAGGTGACGGTACTAACCACTGTGGCGCCATTCCCGACATCCTTAAAGGAAAACTAGACAATCAGTAAGAGGTGTAGCTTGGGCACATAAATGGTATAAAAGATGGATGTAGCTTCTGGGACTCAAAACTCTGGAGCCAAAATGATCAACTTTGTCTCGTTACTTGCGGATTCAGTTTTTTAGATCCTTTTAAAAGTAAAAAATAACACTCAAAAAAAGATCTTCAAGAGAAAATCAGAGTTCTGTGTTATGTGATTTATTGAGTTTCTACAAAAGGAGAGGGATTCAAATAAATAAGCAAAAGCAACAGTGAAGCAACCCCTCAAGCCTTATGGCCCATTTACGCTCGCCGCATTGGTCACTTCAGACAGGTCATCACAGCTCCATAGCATATATACTAGCGCTGAGGGCAGGAATACTCGTAGTAGTATTCTGCTGAACAATCAAATACTTGAAGCAAAGAGATCATGCCATTTTTTTCCCCAGAAAGCCTCATCTTTTCAAGCTCTTGCAGCACCTTCCTCTGTATAATCTGTGACTCTTTGAGCTTCTATACTGTTGTATCAATAAAATGGCAGTAAAACCATCACAGTCATACACTTGCAGCGACACCCCCACGGGGTTACAAAAATCGAAAGGTTGCACGACCGGCCGAAACGACACCAAACTGGATAGTGTGACATCACTTTTGTCGTCCTGTGAAGTTCGTGAGGGCAAGAACGGTGAGCATAAATGGGAAATTAAGCACAGGCACCAGCAGTGAACAAAGACAGAGAGAACCCGCCTTCACTTATATACAGCGAGTAGCCACTGACTCCTCCTGTCCTTCTTTCTTAACCATAAGTTAAAGTCTTTTTATTGTCAATACCACATATGTACAGGACATACAGAGGATTGAGATTAATTTACTCTCAGACCCCTGGTGCAGAGGCATAAACATAAATCTAAGTAAGCTATGCAAAACTAAGGCAATAGGGTGAATAAAATTTTTAAAAATAAGTTCAAAATTAAAATAGAAAAGTAAAAGATAAATACAAGGAATGCCAGAGACATGAGGCACGTAACAGATCCACACTAGTGAGTATTAATGTGCTCATTACACCGTGAAACGGCTCTCACATGGCAAACACATCAGGCACAACTCAGCCTTTCTAGTGTGTTCAACATGCCTACCACGCAACACTGCCTGCTGACTGTATGACAACCTCCCTTCAAGGTCAGTCTGCTGTGCTGAGACCAGCATATAAGGCATACATCATAGTGGTACAGCTTCCCTGAGGTCACACAGAGTTCAGTTCTTAAGGCACACAATAACAGTCGTCTTTCCACACAGGTTATATGTAGCATACTAAGTGAACTTCAAATTAAATGAGGTGATATTAGCATATTAACTGAGAATCATTCACTCCAGTGTATAACTCATAATTATTCTTTTTTTTTTTTTTTTTTTATGGCTGCCAGGAGCTGGTACCTGTTGTTGCAGAAAGACTTCCAGTCCAGTATAGAGATCTGTGGCCTCTGTAAATGCTTTCCTGATGAATTTATGGGCACAGTTCCTCATATCAGCTCATACTGAATAAAACATGAAGTCATTTTTGTAAATTATGGTCATTCTAACATGCAGAAAAGAGGATTAGGCAGGGTATACTCACTGGCTGATGATTTGTATTCATAAAATCATTTGAAATCATCAGTGTGTGGTTTCACAGTCAGAGCCACCCTTCGCTTATCACACCCGGTTTCAAAATGACAACAAAAAAGCTCAGGACTTAACTAACCAGTGTCTGATGCAGCGGTGGCTACAGCCACAGTGATTTATTTAGGTTTCTCACATGGTGTCATGCGCACATTGTTCAAGAGTTCTCCACCATAGTGGACTTGAATGTCAAATATGGTGTGAAATGTGTGTTCCCTGACTGCTTGGCAGTGGTTCCTTGAGGTTTCTGGCTCTCGTTGGGTGAAATTGGTTGTGAAGAAGGTGCTGCACCAAAAACCATGCGATTGCTTTGGTTTCTAGCACATTGCCATGGTTGTCTGAAGTTTTTCGTGTTTGCCTGCAATTACTCTCTAAGTACTAGCTGAGCAAAAAAGTGCGACACAGACTGGAAGTGGAGAAGATTTGCTTTCAAAGTTGTTCCTCATGACTTCAGCCAACATGATTCTAAAGGTCTGACTTTTACTTTGAAGGCAGTCTCCATTTCCTGCTTGTGCTGCACTTTCACTACAGACTGGAGAGCACCCGGACAGTGTTTTTAGACAAATCTGTCACTTCCATGCAATATGCTAGCCACCAAAGCAATCACAAGGAGGTGTTTGCAACCCGCTGAGGAATACACGAAAAAAATGGGGGACCGCTGACCAGTGTTAATTTTGACAGCACATTTTGATTTAATTTTAGTCATAGTCTTTTGACAAAAATGTTTTAGTCATAATTTAGTCATCTGAATAGTTTTAGTTTTAATCTAGCTTTAGTTGACTAATTAGCGTAAGAATATAGTCGACTAAATCTACAGTCGATTCAGTCGACTAAAATATAAAGGGTGTAAAATAGAAATGCTTTTTCTTCAGTTCCCTTGAATTAGTCATACACACTTACACGAAATTAAACATTTGTTAAAAGTTATGGAATATTATTAATGCTTGAAAGACAAATACACACACACACATAGTGAACAAATACAGCTTTATTTACCTGACTTTGTTTATTGAGCATAACAATAAAATATTGATGTGTAGGCCTGCTCTGCCTGAAAAATTCACAGGCTAGTGCAGCCTTCCCGGGTTTAGATCAAATTTGTGCAACTGTGCATTTGATTGGATGTTTTCCTAACTTGTCCCGCCCTGTCACAAAATTAAATCAGTTCTGATTGGATGTCGTTCCCACCATGCATTTTTGTCTCATTTTCATTCGTTGGCAAAAGTGTCAATTAATTTCATCATTTTTATCCTTTTAGGTAGTTTTTATTTAGTTATCGTCTCGTTTTCATCGTGAAAAAAAGTGTCATTGACGAAAACTATGACGAAAATAGTTCGTCAACTAAATTAACACTGCCACTGACCAGTCTGTAGGCCTGAATGACTTGGGGCTTCACTAATCATTTTCCCAGTGACTGCCATTAACCTCCAACAGCCAATCAGGGAATACTCATTTAACTCTCACAACCAGTAGCTGTCAGACGGCTGCAGACCGGTCTCTAAACTTGTCCCTTATTCACTTAATCATATCTTGTCACCATGGTTAGGCTCACGGGTCTGCAAAACCTCCTACCTACAGTACCTGCACATATAACCCTTCCTTAGTACTGGGGTGGGCAGACTGACAGAAACTCTGATCAATAGGTTTTTTTTAGTAAAAACTAAAATTCTGTTTGAGCTTTTTTCCAGAAGCAGGTCTAAATGATAACTTTTAGCCATGTAGCTCCTTTCAGTTCTGTTCATTGAGAATTATCTGACAACTGTCGCTCCATTTTCTACTACTTGTCCGGTCACAGGGGCAGCAGTCTAAGCAAAGATGCCCAGACCTCCCTTTCAACATCCACCTCGTCCTGCTCTTATGGCCTGTAAATAGAATGTAGGTTTAAGGCACTACCACATTGGTGTCTTTTTTTATGACCCGGATGCTTGTGAAAGTGAAATATCTCAATGCCATGTAATAAAAACTTATCTAGATTATTGGCAAGAACTATAAAAAAGAATAAAAGTTGACATGTTTCTAGCACAAACACAAGAAACATGTCAGCTTTTGTTATTGCTGTTGTAACGTGGTCACTTAGTGTGTATATATATATATGTGTGTGTGGAAGAAACAAGAATTAAAAGCATTCAGGTGTAAGCAGAGCTCTTCCTGTGTTTTCCCTCTCATAGTGCACACTGAGGCTTCATTAATTAAAATGTGACTTTTATGAGGTGACTGTCCGAGGCTGCAGCGGCAGCTGTCAGACTGTTTGTGCATTCACGGCTCTGTGTTTACGAGGCTGGTAGCGTGATTTCCCCAGAGGCTGCTTGTTTGCGGGTAAACTGCCAGCCTTTCTGTGTAACAGTGTCTTTATCTGTGTGTTTCAGCAGGGAAAATATCTCAGCATCTTTACATTTTGATGACGATGATGCCCTCGGTCGTAAATTCTCCCCTCTGTTGACGCAAAATAAAATGCCACGCACCCAAGACAAAAAAAACCTGTTTAGAGAAAGAGATATTGTGTGTAAACACTTGTAAAATACACACAAACAGTATAGAAGCTCCCAGAGATGCTACAAGGTAAATACATCTGCAAAGCAGTGGCAGGCACAGGGATGAGTTATTTGTTGAGCATAAACCAACCAAACAGCAGAGCCAGAATAAAGGATAGGGCACATTAATTACAGCTAGAATCTAATCAATATTTCTAACCACAGATGTCCTGTTGTTTGGGATGGACTTCTCCTGTTTTTAGTACACATTATAATTCTTGAGTTTTTCCTTGTCACAGCAGGAGGGAAAGAAAAAACTGCATTGTGTGTGCCAATTCCCCCAGAAAATAGTCAGCAACTACTCAATCTGGGTCTTTTTAAAAAGTAGAGATAACAGCAACACGACTTGTATGTGTTGCTGTTATCTCCACCATCTCTACTGCTTTTGGACCTGTAATTTCCTGTAAATAGCACCTGTGTTTGGCTATAGCAGAAAGGGAATATCCTTAAAATAAAAACAGGCGACAGACCCTCTTTTGTGTGCGCAGGCATCGAACACAACCAGCTGCAATCTAAAATTGGCTGCGTTGACTTCATCAGGTGAAGAAAGGCGATCCACTCCATGCTTTGACCGCCCTGCCGTCTCGCCGCGATGACCAATAATCAATACCATCACCGCCAAGGCAGGGGCGGAGGAAGTGGTTAAGGTGCTCCCATGAGAGTAGTGCTGTCCAACCTTCATAATGAATACTGTGTGGCCCACAACACGGAGCAAGGAGCTTATTTTCCATTTCTAGCATGAAGAGGAAGAACTTGGGCTGAACCAGCAGGAGAGCCTCATTCACATACAACAATGAATTATGTCGCAACTGTACTTAGTGGCCATGAGTGGACAGTCATCAGCTGAACAGCTAAAACTCTGTTAAGTCATAATCCAGTTCTGTTAGATCAGACTTTTACTGGTCCAAAAACAAAAGCTTGTTTAATGTATTTATATACTGCTAGCTTTATCCATAACAGTGTAGCATAATTATTCGTATGTTTGTGTTTATATTGATCTAAATCCACCAAATAATTAGTAACTAAAGCTTTAAAATAGATATGTACTCAGCCCTGCTGCAAGTACTGTATCACTGCTAGAGAGAGAGAAATGTGGACAGCTGCTCTTAACCGGCAGCAAAGTTTACAGGATCTGAAACATGGGGGGGGCAAACTAAACAAGCAGTTTATCTGCAAACAGGCATCTTTCTTTTCAGTTTCTTCTCAATTTATTCTGTTGCCATGTAAAACAAACTAGCAGTGACTAGAAGAAGGTGAAAGATCGCCTTCCTTCCCATTTAAGTCGTAATATGGGGTTTGATCCGGGATTTTTTCCATTTGGAAATACTGACTGTAAGAAGAAATACTGTTCATTAGTGAGGGTGCCATTTTAGCCAGTTTATTTCACAGATTAATTGAAATTGTGGGAGAAAAAAAAGTTGCTGGAGCAAGTGAGCCAGCAGCTGGTTGGTGAGTTTGCCCAACATGGTTTTTGAATCAGGCCATTCTCTAAGTGGCTTATTTTCACTTGTGTGTTTTGATTTCTGTCTTGCCCACACACCCGCACCTACACTTTGGGGATGTGAAGCTTTGATTGCTAGCAAATTGCTGCAGTCGTACTTTGAATGGAAGTGACAAATTTGTCTGCAAACACTGGCCAGCTTCTTTCCAAGCTGTAGTGAAACTGTGAGAAGTGCGATCCAAATTAGAAATAAAGGTTTCCCTTCAAAGTAAATGCTGTCAGTCAGTGCTACAGCCAGCATGTTTCAAAATGTATAACTTTTACTTTGAAGGTGAACCTTCTCCATTTTTGGTTTGCATTGCACTTTATCAAGTTTTACTACTGCTCGGCAAGCAGTTAGCGAGTATTTGCAGACAAATATTAAATACTACGGGCGACCGTGGCAATCTGCTAGCAACCGGAGCAATCACTAGGTTTTTGGTACAGCACCTGATTTCACCCTGCGAGAGCCCGCAACCTCCAGGAACCACTGCCAAGTAGTTGGGGAACTCTTGGGCAATATGCACACAAAAGAAACCTCAATAGAAAGCCAAGAGTAGAAAAAAGTGAAGAAACTGAAACAGACCATTTACAGCAGTCTGAAGTCTGAGCTTTTGACTTTCAGAGATTACTCGTACATACTCTGATCTCATTATTTGAAACTTTGGCTGTGTTGAATTGGGGTTGTTCCTTTCCTAGTCACTAATTGGGACTAGTGTAAAAAAAAGCATAAAATACCAAGAAAACAAAAAATTTAGCACAATCTAATGAAGTAGGTTAAATATTGGCTCGACCCGACTTTTAGTTGCATTTCTCGAGAGGTGCACCTCAGGTAACGTCGTAGGTTACTGCATAGGGAGTGGTGATGTTGTTACTCTAATAACGCTGATGTACATACAGCCGCTCATTTTATACACAAGGTACCGCAGGAGTGCAGAGGTCTTGTCCATCTCTGTGTGACAGTCATAAAGATGCGAGGTGAAGAATAAAACTGAGAGGAGCGCAGCCCTGGTTAGTGGTACGTGGTGTTGTAACATCTTAGAACCAACAGCTAACCAACTAGTGTTTCTGATGCAGACTAGTGTGGGCATCAGTGTTTAATCAATGTTTAGTAAATGTTATGTATAATATGAGCATATACAAAATGGGGAAAAGCATAATCGGGCCCCTTTCATTTATTGCTACATTAGGAAAAAAAAATCAGGCCTAAATATCTGCAGGGCCAGGGCAACCAAGTCTCTCTGTTTTTGTGGGACTATGTTAGAAAGTGCTGGATGACTGCATTGTGGCCTTGGGGAAAAAAATGTTTTGACAGGTAGTCCCCTCACTCCCCCAGCCATGTTTGTGTTTTCTTTCTCAAATTGGTGACATCATCGAAATGAATCAGGAGACTGATTTCTGTCTGAGTCTCTGTTGGTGTAAACACATCACCAACAGGTACGCTGTAATCTGTTGACATTGTAACGCTTATTTAAACCACTAGTGGAGTCACAGCCTTTGGGGGGGGGATCCATGCCAACTGTTACAGTTGAGTTTTTTTTTTTTTTTCTTTTTCCCACCACGGTCTTGGATTAAACTGTTGTTGTCACCACAGGGAGAACATGACAGGCCTGTAGTGACAGCTTCACAATGGGCCAACAAACAGGACATCCTCCTTCAGTGCGTCAGTGCCATTACTCATCCGCCGAGCGAATGTATGCGCGCGCAGCGTGTTTGTGTTGCCTCAGTTGGGCCGTTTAACATGACAAAAGGCAAACAAGGCGGCATTATTTGCAAAGTAAACCATCAACTAGACTTCATAATGCTGCCATTGTGTCAAAACATTTGCTTTGTCTACGTGCGAAACCAATCTGTGTCCTTATGCAAATGAGCTCACAGAGTTGCTTAATGTTGTCATTTCCATATTAACCCCCCCCCCCCCCCCCCATTTTCTTTTTGCATGCTTTTATTTCCGCGGGAGTGACAGGGCTTACCTCAGCCAGATGTTATTTTGCATTTTTATTGGCACAAGTGTGTGTTTGTGTGTCTCTCCTCCAGACTGCTTCCATCTTTGGTGCCTAATATGTGTATTTAGCCTTACTTAATTTGATTAAATTGACCTCCCTTTTTTTCTTTATAATTGTCTACCCCTTTCATTTTTTTTCTTTTTCTTTTTCTTCTTACAGGGAATTTAAAGAATGTGGTTTAGGACTCAGGAGCCTCAGCCTCCATCTCCACACATACATACACACACACCATGTTTCCAAACCAGGTCGACACTCTGCGGCTTTAATGAAGACAATATGGAGCGGACCCCTTCGGCCCCGAGGCACGGAGCGAACAAGGGAAGGGAAAAGAGGAGCAGAGAGAGTTTTGGAAAACATTAGCTGAGTGTTTCCAGGGGAAAACAGTTTAATAAGGGTTGGGGAAGGGGATTTGGGAGGCGGGGAGGGGGATGTGGTTGGTGTACCAGTGTTCACTGTTTTTAATTCTTTGTTTTTTGGAAACGGTTCATGTGCGTTTGTGTGAATGAGAGAGTTTATTGCATGTTCAGCACAGTTATGTAAAGCTGGGTTACAGCTGAGCGTTTGGTATCCGGGGGGGGATCATTGGTCAGATGTATTACACCAAATGGAAAAAGCAGATTTTTTCAGGAGTCCGGTTTCACGGTCACCCCGCTCCTGCTGTGATTTCAGCCACTCGACGACCGATAAGCACCAAAGCAGACAAGCGGCGATGATTCCCAAACGCACCGTTAAACCTCGTTCTCATTCTGAGAGGCCTGAAAAGTATTTGAGATGTCTGAAGAAAAAAAAAAATTGGAAAATAGCCGGTTGCACATTGTAGCCACATTGTTTCGAGCCCTGGGCAAAGTCAGACATCTGGACGACGTTTGGAATTTTACATGGAAAATATGCGGGGAAAGTTAAAAAGGGGTTTGTCTTTGGACAGGCAACAACAAAGATTACATGACCCTTAAGGGGAATTTGGATAGACACAGCAACACTAAACTGGTTTGGTCTGCTCAGAAATTGACTTCCACAGTAGGATTGAAGAGGAAACAATATCAAAGGAACATTTGTAGATCTGCTGGTAGCAACCTGACATGTGCACCAACGTTGCAAAGGTTTGGAGTGAATGTCTGGTCACATCTGTGGTTGTCTTTGCTTTGATCAAATGTTCATTTAAATTCAAGCGTCACCTGTTTTAAACTGTTTTTATTTTTGCTGTCTTTTTCATATTAAACGTTTGAAAGAATTGGCTTCTTTTGTGAGAGTGGTTTCATTCTGGCAGTCGTATCAAAGAATCTCAAGCAACTCGCAGCCCTCCTCTGGGTGATTTTAGTCTGAAAAAAATGTGTCGGGAACAAGTCGACACAACTAAATACAAGTGGAAACAACTCGGCAACTACTACGAACGGCTAAACGACTCATTTCGATCATCAGCTGTTTGCTGACTGTATTTTAGCTTCATGGCCGTTATTATTTTAATTTTCTGAAGTCAGTAGTGGACATATTTAGACCGGGCTTTGGTGTGTTTGGTTAGCGGCTAGCCCTAGCAAGCTAGGCTGCAGCCACACAGGCCTAGAGACCAGTTGGTCACGGTTGATTTAAGACATTTTAAATCTAATCTACCTGAATTTCCAATTAATGTCTGAATTTTGCAACTTTTGTCCCACTTGACCTCCAAAATAAGTATCTCAAAACACTTTATCTGCTCATCTTAGCTGGGTTACGTTCACATCTGTATGTGATAAGAGTTCTTCTCTTAAACTTGTGTACCTGTAAACATGTTTATTTCTGCTGTAAAGTAGATCATTTAAACATAGAAGTATATGGAGATTGGCTCACTTTTGGAGTCAACCTCAACTGGCCAAGTAGAAGAACTGCAGTTTCTGGTGACATTGGCTTCATTTTTCAGGTCTGGAGATCACCGCCTGATGCTCAAACCACTTGCCGACGTTGTTTGGGAGGTGTTGGTCCACATGTGCTTTGTGGTGTAAAATGTGTTGTGATACATCAACAATGTGGATGTACCAAATGATGATTATTGATGACACATCTTTGCTTGGTGGTCTTTTTTTCATCCTGTCCTGCACCCCTTCAGAAGTCACAGTGGAGTTTGTCCTGTCACAACAGAGGAAGACAATAACTGTGATTTCTAGCAGAAGAAGGTAACACAGGTCTAAACTTTGATGTGTCTCTGATGCATTTCAAAACAAAATGAATGGACATCATGTGAAATCTCTGCTTTATCAGAAGAAAATTGTAAAGAGCGCATTCTGCAACAATAACAGTTTCTTCGTTTAAAAAAAAAAGCAACATGATGTCAGCACGGTGGTTGGCACTGTTGCCTCACAGCAAGAAGTTATTGGTTCAAATCCACCATCTGGCCTGGGTTTTTCTGTGTGGAGTTTGCGTGTTCTCCCACCTCTGCATGGGTTTTCTCCAGGTACTCCAGCTTCCACCCACATTCCAAAGACATGCAGTTAGTGGGGTTAGGTTAATTGGTGATTCTAAATTGCCCATAGGTGTGAATGTGAGTGTGAATGGTTGTCTGTCTGACCCTGTGACCACCTGGCGACCTGTCCAGGGTGTATCTGGCCTCCTGTGATAGCTGGGATAGGCTCCACCCCCCACCCCCGACCCTGAATTGGATAAGCAGAAGAGGATGGATGGATGTCAATTGTTCCTGCTTTTAAAATCAGCCATAGTTTTAATAGACACACACTTCACGAAGTCTGTAAATGTATAGAGCATCAAGGCCTTTAAGATGCCAAAATGCCTCTAAAAATAAAAGTGAGTGTTTCCATGTGTGACGTGTTGTTAGTGATGTGGCAGAGTTACACTGCACAGTTTAACCACAGCACGTCAAACTGAACGGTGACCAAAATCCCGAGCTGAGGCACAAGTTTAACGGCGGGGAAAAAACATCTTAACGCTCCGGAAAAGCTGATAGGAAATTAGGCCTCAGGGAGTTTATTTACATAAAATTGTGCCTTCCCAGTATACTCAACTGTGGTGCTAAACCAAAAAAAATTTTGTAGCCACAGTTTTGAGAAACAAAAGTAAACAGGAAGCACACAAAACTTCAGGAAGTTGACAAATCTAAAATTTCAGCAATTTATTGTGGCCAGCTCAATATTTCCATGGAGTTCAATAAACTAACCTTTGAAAAGCTGATTCTTGACCACAGAAATTATATTTTTATAAGTAAATCTGTTGCAGGATGTGGCCGTAAGCTCCAGAAAAGCTTGGTAAGTGGAGCTTTATTAAATAAAAAAAAATGTCAAAGTGCTGTAATCATGGTGACCCCAACACTCTGAGGCCTTCAAATCCATCATAAGCTGCGCTTTAACACCGTGGTTAATTCCCTCATTTGCAGCTTTGATTTTCTTGCATGTATTTTTAAAGTAGCAATAACTGTGTTGAATATTTGAAGATTGAAAAGAAGTTTTTTTTTTCCTCTGCTCTGCTCTCGTGTTTCGCCGCAGACGTTTGTAGAAATAAAAGACGGGAGCGCATGTTGTTGTCATGTGTCGCTGCGCCGTTTTAAGCAGTGATTTATGCAGTGCATGCTGGTTAATAGAGGCTTTAATGGAGAGCGTTTGAAAGAGGAACCACAAATGTCGGGGCAGTTTCCTTTAGCAGTGATGTTCCCTAAATTAATGGCCTGGAAATTCACACCAAATGTAGGAGTCACCAGGCAGAGCTGGCATGTGCTGAGCAGAAGTGAACGCCGAGTGTGTGTGAGAGAGAGAGGATTCCCTGTGATCTTTATGAACGCTGCTGCGGTCACCGCGGCGGTTTGAGCCCCACGTAGCCGAAGCAAATGAAACTCATTACACCGTTTACGAGTTCGGAAAAGCAGAGACGATTGAAATTCTATCTCATAAAGGCAGAGGGAGCGGAGGGGAGAGGGGTTTACACGACACCAGGCTGGGGCTGTAAACATGAGGGACATGAGAGACTTGTGTGTTTTCTCTGCTTCACGAAGTCAAATCAGAAAAAAAAAAAAAAAAACTCTGGGGCCCCTGAGGAGGATTGGTGGCACCGCTGGAATTCCTGGATAGCATTTTTCACAAAAAGCAAAAGTCGAGTTTGGGTTCTTATTTTAGGAGAAAACTGGACCTTCCGCTTGTTTATTGTTGGACTTTGCGGCCAAAAAAAATTGAAAATACCAAAAAGCTTTTAAAGCGATGAACCTCTTGAACTCCAGTGTTTTGTTGTTTTAAATAGGAAAGCCAAACTTTCCCATGATTCTAGACCTCCAGGTTAGTGTACTGCAGCCAGGTTAGAAATTAACATCACCGAGCATCACTGCACTCCATTGGACGGGAAGATCAAACTGTGGGTGGAAATGAAAGATGTGTCAATTTTATTATGTGACAATACTGTGCAGCTAATGAGTTACAGGGTTAAGTTACTTCTTTGTTAAACTAAAGTGTTAATAGTCATTTTAAATATGATGCCCAAAGAGATGTTGGTGCAAGTAAAGGAGGCCATCATTAGGCTGGAAAACCCAAATAAACTAATCAGAGAGACAGAAAAAACTTTGGAAGTGGACAAATCAACAATCTGGTTCATTGTTTAAAAAAAAAAAAATGAATGCACTGATCGGCTCAGCAAGACAAAAAGACCTGAAAGGCCACAGACGACAGTTAAAGTGGATGATGACAGAATTATTAACATGGGTAAGAAAAACTACTTCATAACATTCACAAGTCAAGAACACCCTCACAGAGGTAGGCACGTCACTGTCAAGGCCTGCAATCAAGAGACGCCTTCATGAATGTAAATAGAGAGTTTACAATAAGGTGAAAACCACTGGTTACACTTAAGATCAGATTAGACTTAGCTAAAAGAGCCGCCACAGTTATGGAGGAAAGATACATTTTAGACAGAAGAAACCAAGATGAACAGTATGGAGGAGAGAAACAGCTCATGATCTGAAGCATACAGCATCATCTATCAAACATGGTGGAGGCAGTGTTATGGCATGGGCATGTATGGCTGCCAGTGGAACCGGGTCGCTAGTGTTCATCAACAATGTTACTGCAGATAGAAGCAGCAGGGTGAACTGTGAAGTGTACAGGGCTGTACTCTCTGCTCTGATTCAGCCAGATTCAGCCAACGGCTAATGGCCCAAAGCAAACTGCAAAAGCAACCCAAGAGTTTCTAAAGGCAAAGAAATGGGATATTCTTCAATTGCCAAGTCAGCCACCTGATCCCAGCCCAACAGATCAGCTTTTCCATTATTAAATGCAAAACTGAAGGCAGAGAGGCCCACAAACAAGCCGCAGCTAAAGGAGGCTGCAGTAGAGGCCTCTCAGGGCATCTCGAAGGTGGAAACATGACATCTGGGGATATCCACGACTTCTAGACCATTCATCCACATATTAAAAAGAGTCTTTAAATTTGTGTTAGTGTGTCCCATTAATGAAAAAGGGGGGATGTGTATAAAATTGTCTGTAATTCTTAAACAGGTCCTGCAAAATTTTTGTGAAGCCCCTTGAATTAAAGCTGAAATTCTGCACTTCAATCACATATTGACTCCAAAGACTGTGTGTTTGTCCCAAACACTGTACACCTACCTAACACACTCGTCTTTGGACTGTGGGAGTACCAAGAGGAAATCCATGCAGGCAACATTCAAACTCCACACAGAGAGCCCACCTTAGGACGGAGTTCAGATCACTGTGGGGCGGCACGGTGATTTGGGCAAATGTTAACCGCCTTCATCCTGAAGCACTGGTCAAACTGGGAGACTTTAAACATAACTATCAGAGCTTTTTATGGCAACAGGCAGCCCAAAGTCAGTAAACAGTAAAAGTTACATAACTTTTGCCCGCATGGAATTTAAATTGGCTTGGCACAAAATGATGGAGACTGCCCGTCATTTTATAATGCTGCATCCAGTTGTGTGATGCAACATGCTCCGTAAAGGAAAACATGTCATTCACATTATGGTGAAGACAGAGGCTTCACTGCCAGGACTCATCTGTAATTTGGTCTTGGATGAAACTCGCCTTCCTCTAGACACGCAGATGGATTTTTTTTTTTCCAATTTGGAAGTGGGAAGGCAGCGGTGGAATAAGTGGAGTCAGGTTTTTGCATTTAGTTACACTCAATCGGAGTTTCTATTAAAACTCTAAGAGTGTTTTTATTCCCTCTGTGTAAACTGTGCAGTGCTGAGTAAATCTTTTGTGATTGATTTATGGGATTTCCTCCTGTTATGGTTTGTGGTGGACACACCTTTGAAACTCTCCCAACGACTTTTATGCAAATCCGCATGCGGCCCCTCCTCACTGCTTTGAATAGAGTATCATTTCTCCCTGGCAGCTGATTATTTATGATAAGACAAAGGCTCGTCCTTCCTCTTCTGTTTCTTTCTTTCGCTCGTTGGGTAAAAAGTTTGCCAGTTGCATTAAATATTTGCAGAAGTCCCGCAGAGCCTCGCTGACCTTTGGAAGTTCTCCAAAACATTTCAGATTTTCCTGGTGAGGAAAAAGGTTTATTTTATCAGCCTTTAGGTAAAAATCCACCACCCCTAGAGGGAAAACTAAATAAAAATCTGCCACCCGACCAACACGAGATGGAAATCACAAACGGTTTGTTTGATTTGCATAATGTCTCCCCAAAGAGGGGGTGAACAAAGCGGCCGGGGGCCACCTATCTATACGTCCTCCTCCTCATCAACATGTGAAGTGTCTGCGGTCAATGGCGGAGGGGATTTACTCGCACAATAAAGACAGATGCCAGCTTTTATCTGCTTAACGGAAGAGAGGCCGAGCGCGTGGCACTTGACCGCCGCCGTCGCACGTTGTTGGCGCGTAATGACCGTCCTCCCTCCTGCAAACTATTGTGGTGGCGGCCCAGCTTCTCTTTTGGCAGGAGGTGAAGGAGGGAGGGTGGGTTTTTTTTTTTGAGAAAGGAGAGAGTGATTTGTCTTTCCCCAAAACAGCCTTTGTTTGTCCCTTTTGGATACGAGGAACTAAAGTGGTTCAGAGGAGAAGAAAATCAGATGGGAAAAAAAACCCAACACATTATCTGGTGTTGAATTTAAGCTTCTTCTGGAGTCAGACTTTTAAACCAGTCAGCGCTGATGCCTGATATTTAGCGGGGCGGTCCGGGGTAAAAGTTGCATTAATTTGATTGGCTGATAATTGGATTTCATGAAGGTAGAAGCTGGAAAATGGTTTGTTTTGAACTGTTGGGTATTTAAGACTTAAATGAAACATAACTTAAAAGTTCCCTCATACCCCCCCCCCCCCCCCCCCCCCCCCCCCCTTTAAAAGCTTTTAAATAAACCCATTTATGAGCCTTAAATGCAAAACAAAACCAAGTGTTTCTTAATTCTGCTGCTCCGGCCTGTAGCCCACACATTCATCAATGACATGAAGACATCTCAAGTGAGAACATGTAGTTATGCAAATCATCCACAGACCACCAACCCCCCTCTCTCTTTCTCTGTGTTTGTGGGTGAGTGACACAGACAAAGACAGAGGGCTCTGAAATAGTCCATTTGATTCCTGATGGTGTTTGCTTCAGAATGAGCAACATCTGCCCAGAGAAACTGCAGCTCCCAAGCTCCGGAGGCCGGATTCACTCGGAGCTGGAGCCTAATTATAGCTGAGGGCAGTTTGAGGCAGCAAGGAGCCGGTGGAAGTGAGTTTCAGGGGTGATTTGTGACAGCAAAGGGGAAAAGGAAGGTTTACAAGATGGTAGTGAGACCTGCTATGGGGTATGGTTTGGAAACGGCAGCACTGACAAGAAAGACAGGAGGCCGAGAGCTGAAGATGTTAAAATTTTCATACAGACTGACCAGGATGGACAGGATAACAGCTCAGGTTGAGCCGTTTGGAGACAAAGTTAGAGAGGTGAGGCTGAGATGGTGCAGAGGAGGGATAGAGGATGTATTAGACAAAGGATGTTGAAGAAAGAGGAAGACCACAGTGAAGATTCATGGATGTAGTGAAGGAGGGCATGCAAGAGGATTGGTGTGACAGAGGAGATGGTAGGGATAGAGTGAGATGGAGGCAGATGATCCACCCCTAAAGGGTGCAGCTGAAAGAAGAAGGTTTGATATGTCACAGGAGGAAACTCGCAGATGTCGACGATAATAAAAGGGTCACACTGTGACGCTGCCTCGGCTCACTCAGGAATAGATTGGAGGTATTGTTAATGTTCTTTGTAAGAGCTGCACCTTCCCTGCTGGGACAAAGACGTGACATCTTCTTTTAAACTTTAAAAGATGTTTAAAAGAAGATGACAGGGAGAGACGAAGAAGAAACAGAAGGTAATTTAAACAGAGGATGAGCAAGACAAATGTCAAGTGATTGGGATTTCTTTGAACAAGCAGCTGACATCATGACTCAGTATTTTTTCTCCTGTTATTAAGCCTTTTTTTTTTTTAGCTCTTTCATTAGTTGGTAAAGGGAGTACTGTGTTCAGATTTGTAATGACTTTAATTTTATTGTGCTGTTCTTGTTTTGTTATTTGGTATTTATTTTATTGAGCTGGTGTGTCAGCCATAACATTAAACTTTTGGGATAAATAAACCTCTGGTTTTGGTATTATACATTTAGCGTATATATATATATATATATATATATATATATATAGATAGATAGATAGAAACTCATTTTATCATTAATACGGGAATCTTGTGGAGGGTGAACAATCAACCCAGCAGCAGCACCGGTATCTCCTCCGGCAGGGCTCACCAACACGGTGCCCGCGGGCACCTGGTCGCCCGCAAGGACCACATGAGTCGCCCGCAGGCCCGTTCTAAAAATAGCACAACTCACTAGTGAGCTGTGTCTAAAAAAATTTTTATTCTGTTGCTATTCTTTTTTATAATCACACTTGCATTTATATAGCTTTAAAAATGACAGTATCTTAAAAATATCCTCATTATACATGACGTTTAGAAAAGTTAGGGTGAACTCTGACTTACTCTAGTTCTAATTCAATGGTCAGTATTGTGCGCATGACAAAACCAGTGCTAATGGAACGTAGGCTAGCGGACACAGCGAAGATGGGCGCTGAGTGCAGTTTCTTTCCCCAAAAATATGGCTGAAAAAAGAAAGAAAACTTATCACTTTAACGAGGAATGGGAGAAGGAGTTCTTTTTTACGGTTGTGAAAGAAACCTGCGTGTGTCTCATTTGTGGGGCGACCGTAGCGACGGCAAAGCGGCACAATATTGAGAGACATTTCACTACGTGTCACAAAAATTACCATGCTAACTACCCACCGGGAAGCGCACTACGTGCAGAAAAAGCCAGTGAGCTAAAGGCAGCTTTGGGTGAGCAACAATCTTTTTTCACGAGGGCGGGAAAAAAGTCACTAAAAGCAACCGAAGCCTCGTTCAGAGCTACACATTTTCTGATCAAGAAGAAGAAGGCATTTTCAGATGGAGCAGTTGTCAAAGAAGCAATGATGATAATAGCTAACACTGTACTTAAAGACGACAAAAATGGAACCGATCTAATCTGTACTCTCTCCGACGTCCAACTGGGGGCATCTACGATGGCTAGACGAGTGTCAGCTATGTCTGGTAACCTGGCCGATCAGCTGGACCGGGATCTGGCAAAGTGCAGGTGGTTTAGCATCCAGTGCGACGAGTCCGTGGACGGCAGCAGTACAGCGCAGCTATTGGTCTTCATCCGGATGGTGTTTGAAGATTTCTCCACAAGAGAAGAACTCCTGACACTACTGCCCTTAAAGACAACTACGAGGGGAGTTGACATTTATAACACGCTGAAGGAGTTTTTTCGTGCAGAAGAAGGTAGCATTGGAAAAACTGGTGGCGGTGACAACAGACGGGGCTCCTGCTATGATCGGCCGACATACAGGTTTCATCGCTCACTGTAAAGGTGACCCAGACTTCCCAACATTTCTGCATTATCACTGTGTCATTCACCAGCAGGCGTTATGTGCAAAAGTGATCGGCTTTGAGCACGTGATGACTCCCGTTGTAAAAATAATTAACAACATCCGCTCCAAAGCTAAACAGCACAGGATTTTCAAGGTGCTATTGGAGGAGATGTCAGCTGAATATGGTGAACTGCTGCTACACACAGAAATCCGATGGCTCAGCAGAGGACGAGTTTTATTTCGTTTTTTGTCACTTTTGGGTGAAATCAAAGAGTTCATGCAGTCCAAAGGCGAAGACGTCTCACTGCTAGAAGACACAGAGTGGACCCTTGACCTTGCATTTTTGACGGACATTACTGGGAAACTAAACGTCTTGAACTGCGAGCTGCAAGGCAAAGGTAAAACTGTTGTTGATATGATAAGTGCTTTAAATGCATTTAAAGCCAAGATGAACATTTTCTCTGTGGATTTACAGAGAAAAAAAGTGCTGCACTTTCCCTCTGTGCAGTTGGTGCTGAAAAACAATGCTTCTGCATCTGACACATTTGACAAAGTTGCAGAAAAGTACTGTGAAGTCATAAACAGACTTGGGCAAGAGTTTGAGAATAGGTTTTGTGATCTTGATCAGCTTGAGCCATGTGTGTCATTCATTTCCAATCCTTTCATGAATGTGGACACAACATACTTTGCTGAGAAACTAAGTGCAACATTCAACTTGGATGCTGGACAGGTGGAGATGGAAATCATAACATTGCAAAATGACCTACACCTCAAAGTTTACCAGACTGCACCAAACTTTTGGTCCCTTGTTGACACAGAGAAGTACAGTGGTGTATGCACAGCAGCTATGAAGGTTGCCAGCCTGTTTGGTTCAACCTATCTCTGTGAATCAGCGTTTTCTGACATGAACTTCATCAAGAACAAACACAGAACATGCCTCACTGATGCACATCTGAAAGATGCACTCACAGTTGCAGTTTCAAGTTACACACCAGATTACAGTGCACTGGTGAACAGCATGCAATGCCAGTCTTCTCACTAATAAAGAAACCAATGCCAGATGTTAGTGGCAACATGGCAGTGTCATGGCAAAGTTTAATTAAAATATTGAGGAATTGTGTTCAATTTAAAAGTGTGTTCATGACATATAAGTTATAATTTTGTTAAAAATGCAGCAGATTTGGTCATGAGTTCAAAATGTGACAAGATTTATTTAAAAATATGTAAGTTGATTTTTCTTTAACATTACATAATAACTTTTTGAAACATGGTGCAACATAGTTCATGATTTGCTAAAAAAATGTTTGTGAATGGCTAGTGAAAATTGGACATTTTTCCTATGAAATGTAGTGATGTAAGTGATTATCTAAAAATGTGACAATTACTGAGATTAAAAGAGATAAAGTGCTGAATATTGATATGTTTCCCACCTTGTTTTCATTGCTAATTATTGGGAGAAACCATTAACATGATCAGTGTCTTCTCATAGATGAGTATCATTAATCATTATTGATAATGTATAACTAAAGGCAAACTGAGTAAATTTGTTATTTCAGAAGAGCGTGTCAAACTGGTGCCCTTTGTATGACTCAGTACCCATGAAGTAGCTCTCAGTTTCAAAAAGGTTGGTGACCCCTGTCCTCCGGTATGTGAGGATGATGGGGAAGAGCACTGCCAGAGACCTATAAAAGGACCTCAAGTACTCGTGTTCATGTCTTGATGTGTGCTCAATAATCTGGGTAAGACAATCCCATAATAGTTGAGGAATGCTGGTTTGTGTGGAGAATCAAGGAGGCCATGTATGTGAAAAGGGAACGACCCACTTTGGCCCACCTTTCTTAGCAGATTTGTTTTAAGTCAGCCATGTTGAAGGGTTTTCCAGCATGAACGGCCTCAATCTGATCTAAGTCCAGACTTTGATGAGGCAGGCCACTCTAAAACCTTCATTTTTTTCCTTTTAAAAATTAAAATACAGATTAATATTATGTCATAGATAAAGGAAGCAGTACAGGAATGCAAATAGAGCCTTAAATAAAGTATTCCTGTGTAAAATTACTTGTATATATATATATATATATATATATATATACCGGTATATATATATATATATATATATATATATATATATATATATATATATATATATATATATATATATATGTGTGTGTGTGTGTGTGTGTGGGGCCCTGAGATTTAAAGTCTTCTCAGTGGCCCCGTGATCCGGATCCGGTATGAATCCAGTCCCTGGTTTGCAGATGGCACGCTGCCCGGACCCACACACACTCACACCGGGGCTGGTCAATGAGGAGAGGAGAGGCACAAAATGCTTTTCTATTCAGCAGCGTGCGCACAGAGGAGCGGACGGACCCTCCGGAGTCTCTGCAGTCACTCTGTCAGCGCGCTGCGCACTTCAGCGGACTTCAGCAGCCTGAAGTTAACACCAACTGGCTTTTATTTCCACCACTCTGGACTGTGCGGACTCCACTGATTAAACCTAATCTTTTTTTTTTCTTTTTTCTATTTTTTTTTAAATCTACTACTCGCTCTCCAGCCTGCACGCGGGAGGGAGGGAGTTTTTCTTACAGGTGGGTCCAACATCTCCGGTGCGCTTTTACGCGGTGACAGCAGCTGTCAGTGTGTGTTAAGTCCCGTGAATGAAACGCCTGGTCACAGTTTTTCTTTTCTCCTCCAGTGTTTGCATAACATTTTTAAAATGAGGTCAAGCGTTTTCTGCCCGCAGCTGAAGGCTTTTCGGGGCACAAGTGAAGTTTTCTTTTTTTTCTTTTTTTTAAACTTTGACTTCTTCTAGCTGCTGGTGTCTTATTTTAGTTCACCCCTCCGTATTTTTTTTTTTTTTAGTTGGCTTCTCATTAACTGCCCTCAATGTGGAGGTAATTAAAAGGAGTGACCAGTCACGCTGGGGGCACCATATGGAGTGTGTTTATGTGTGTGAAAGGGACAGACAGACGTTTCAGTTTTGCCCGTCAGGCTTTAATTGTGTAATTGAAACCCTCGTGGCTGGTGGTTTGTTGATAAATCACAGCACTGCAGCAATATTCTGATCATGTATACATACTTTACTACACTCTGCTCCTCCCTGAGATCTTTAACCTAATATTGGCGTTTAGAGGGTGAGTGCTGGTTTGAATGTTGTGACTGATTATTGGTGCTTGAAGTGATGAAGCTCTTGCATTTGGAGGGAAAGCTCCAGATCAGCTACTAAATGGACCTTAGTGTTAAGTTTTATGAAGATACAGGCCTCCCACTGCAGCGCTTTCCACTTTAGTTTTCAATTTTAATAAAAGGCAAGGACATTATTTGGAAAAGCTTATCCTGTCATTCCAGCTCAGGGGGGAAAAAGTTGCTTAAATGATTGGAAGTGTTGACGGTTTTCCTGTAAAAATGAAATGTACCAGGCTGCTGAACAGTGGATTAGATGTGCTAGTTTACTGTTCACTAACTAATGCTGTAAGATGATTAGTTAATTTGGTCAATTACTGGACAATTTTGGCAGTCAGTTGAAGTCATTTCTCCAGGATTCACTGGCTTCAGCTCAACTCTGAGGATTTGCAGTTTTTCCGTCAGTTTTGTCTTAAATTCTCTTTATTAGAAAAACAAGAAGCCACATGAAGAGGTCTGAATGGGCTCTGGTGATATCCGATGGTCAGTTTTTCCTAATCTGTCAAAATGTTGAGCTTACAAGTCATATTGTTGTCAGTTTCTAGGGACTTTCATTGCTTCTAATTAAAACAAATGCAGTCCAATCTGCAGCCAAGACAGCAGCCTAGACTGCTAATGAAACAATTTTACAGGGAAACACTAAGCCAGGGCTGATTCCACAATCTCATAAAAATGGTGGGAGAACACAATGAGTCCCGGTCAGCTGTGAACAGGAAAAAACACTGGCCCTCTTCCAGGCGTTTCACACACAGCATCCTCCCTAACTCCACCGAGCTGCCCTCCTGGCTCGGCCACTCCGCTCTGTCCTCACAGCAGCAGAGGGAGGATGAAAAAAATATCATCTTATTTTTACAAGGCTCCTAAGTTTAGGAGATGTGCTGGTTTTTATGACCTTCAAGTCTCCCAGCTCAGTGTAAAAAAAAAAAAACCCTTATTTTTGCTTTTAAAACCAAGAAAAAAAAGAAGCTGCATCTTCTTTTGTCATTTTTTCCCCCCATTACTGCCTGTAATTGGCAGCTTAAACTCCCATAATTCCTGATATGTGGCGTCTGTGAACCACACAGTCTGTGGTGATTTAGACCAAACGAAACCAAAACAAGTGGTTAAAGAAACAAGTTTGTATTTCATCCTTAAGAATTCACCGCTGAAATGAAATCAACCACTATACTGAACCAGACAGCTACCAGAAGAAGGATTTATATTTGGAAAAATAATGCTCTCTTTATCTGACAGAATAGATGCCAAAGGCTCTGGAGTGAGAACGCAAATAAAATCGGCTAAAAACTGGAGGAGCTGTGATGTTTAAGCCAGAAGCTCAACAAGATTATAAACCTTACCCAGAAGGATTTGATCATCAGTGCTGAAGAAAGTTGTCAAAAGACACATTTTTATTTCTCATTAGTGAAAAATGAAGCAAACACTGAAGTGCCAAGAACTGCACTTCCTCTAGTGGCCACTTGAGGCTGACTTCAAAAGCGTGTCCATCCCCATTGACTCCCATGTTAAGATGTCCAACTTTAAAGCATTTTTAAAAAAGGCGCCTATACAGGCTGATTTGGGCCTTTATGGCCAGTTCCTGCCATCATAACAACTCTGAGTGGGGAGATTTTTATTTCTTTTCTTTTTCCCCATAACTCATCCATTTGGTTACTATAGTTACAGGTGTGGTGGTTTTCATTTACAGATGGTAATTGGAGTCCATGAACTGGACCTCTCCAGTGTTGGTGCAGCCGGTGCTTTTCGAGGCACTTTTAATGAGCTTATCTAATTCAATCGCACGGCTTGATATGTGGTGCAGAGGAAGTTGTTTGCAGCTTGTTTTTTTCCTTTTTGGTGCTCTCTACACAGTGGAGTTCATTGATCTGATTGATTCAGTTTAGCGCACAGTAGACTGTGTTTCATCCAGTCACCTACAAAGCATTTTATAAGTGCCAAGCTCCCAGGAGCACTTCCCAGATGGCTCAGTGTAACAAACAGTTAGGCACATCAGGCCAGCAGAAGTTGGCCTGCAGAAAACATGTTTGGTTCTTGCACATGTGGCAGCATCTGTTTTGATGGCCTTTTTTTTTTTAATATTTGGCCCACATTTCTCTGCTCCTTGTTCGTGGGGAGTGTTTTTGATGTCCGTTTTTGCACGTTATTTGCAAAATGAAGGATCTGAGTCCAAAGGGGAGCAACTTTAAAGATGTGATTAAGCCTCCTCAATGTCAGTAAAGAATGAAACTGATTGAGGGGAGCGAGATGATAACTCTGCTGGCAATAAAAGGGACAGATGGCCACTCCAGAAACAGCCAGTGCTAATGGACACTGGAGAAGTCTCCACACAGTGGCCATCATCTCCAGGTGCTTATTCGTGCAGTTATTTTTGAAGTGTTTTTTTTTTTTTTTAATTCATTAATTTCAGTGATTATTGGGACAAAAAAAACAGCATTTATAGCATAACCAGTTAAATCTGATATAAAAACCATGAAACGTCTTTGCTGACTTTACCCCAAATAAGATTTTAACAGCCTTTTTTTTTTTTTTTTCCCCCAGGAAGGAATACTTCCACTACTATCTTTGCTGTTAGGATTTTTCCAAACGTTTTAATTGAGGGTTCTCAGCCTTAAATGTCTAGGAGGCACGATTTGTGCTGCAGCCGTGTTTCGGCTTGTTTCTAAGAACCTCCTCCTACATTTTGACCGTAGACCAAAAATGTTGGTTTGTGAAGTCCTTTTGTCAAGCCTCGAGTTAAGCGTTTTCTGTTGCTTTGAAACCATATGTGATAATTGAGGAAACTAATGACACTTGGCTAACAACTCGTAACTGATAAGTCCTTATCCCATACGGCTACCCTGAATACTCCTCCACTCTGACTCTAATGATGACCATAAATTACAAAATTACCTTCATGTTTTATTCAAGATACCTGAAAGTAGCAGTTGAGCCCATAAAGTCATCAGGAAAGTGTTTTTCCATAAACTATTATCAGTAGTAGAAGCACTAGCAGTAAGTAGTAGTGGTATTATTATTATTATTCCACGTAATTCACATCCACATAGCCATACAGTACATCTTGCACATGCAGAACATGCAGCTGTTCTCTGAACGGCGTATGATGGAGCACGACACCCACTGGCTTTGGACTCTTGAACCTTAAATCTTAGCATTTTGGACGCCACACCTCTAGTTGTCATAAAGATGGAAACTTTCCTTTTGGGATGTCGCCAGAACCAATATTTCTGGTACCATTAGATAACAAAATTCTGAAAACGCAACCGTACTTGGGTTGTCGGCTGTGGAAGTACTTTGCGTTCAGGGGTGGGGGGGGTGACCAAGGGCTGATGACTAATTCACAAAAGACAAATATGCAAGGATGTTATCGTGTTTTATGGACCAAGGAAATTCTTCCAATTTATCAGTGTAGCTAAAAGACCGGCATCCAGATTTGTTCAAAAAATTCAAGCTGAGAAAGTTTCAGTTCACAGTAATGGCATCCAAAGTATCTTACATTATCCAGAAATGCATGTTACTGTTTAATTTGACACAGCGGGCACTGCTGTTGAGAAATCCACTTTGTTTCATTGGATAAAATGTTTGCAGTGATTAACATTAAATGCTTACATCAGTAGTTAAGTTAGTAGGTTACTTGTCAACCATCCCTTTCAGTCTGTGTCCTGCTAACAAAATATAAAGTTAGCATTTTAATCTGACACATGTCAGTGTTTTTAAATGTCTTTTTAATAAAGGAGCTGGGATGAGCATTTTGTTTTGGTATTGAGAATCATGTGATTCTACTGACTACTAAATTTCTGGTATCGTGACATCCCCACCATCCAGAGGCTAAAATCGCTTTTTGTGCCAGCATGTTTGTGTTTGTGTTGTTTTTAATTTAAATGCTCAGAAAGTTGGACATTTTAACATGCAAGTCTATGCAGATCGACTCACTCTTTGAGGCAGCCTCAGGTGGCCACTAGAGGAACTGCAGTTTTTGGCACTGAGCTCAGGAGGTTGCTGTTTGGTCAACTTTTTGGTGTTGACTACATTGTTTGTATCTAATTACACCATACATTTTAAATGTAAGACTAATGGAAGTGTTGTGAGGACTTTGTTTTTGTTGTCATTTTGGTTTGCATCTCTTGGACTCATGTGTTACAAAGCTGTTGAGCAGAGACACCATGTGCAGTCTGGCCCTGACAGTAATCAGTCAATGAATAATGAACACACACACACACACACACAAAGATACCAAACAGCTGTCAATGGCAGGTTTGTGTGTGTGTGTGTGTGTGTGTGTGTGTGTGTGTGTGTGTGTGTGTGTGTGTGTGTGTGTGTGTGTGTTAACTCTATCAGTTGAGTGCAGCTGCATGCCTGCCTGTCGCAATTATGTTCTTGCTAAATAAGAGCCAGCACTGGGAGGAGGGGCTGTGTGGATCGGCACATATCATTAGGCGATTAATTTACTCAAAGGATAGCCACATGATGTGTGAGTGTGTGAGTGAAGGCACATATGCAGTTTGAACTGTGTAATATAAACCAGCTCAGGGACTTTAACATGAGCCTCTAGGAGGCTTTTTGCACACACGTTGTGTTTCACTCACCCTTTTTACCTCTGCACACACATCACAGCAACTTTTTCTTGCTACACACACACACACACACACACACACACACACACACACACACACACACACACAGGGACATATGGCCTGTTCTCAGGGTCCATATGTATTTATTCTCCCACATGAGCCAATCACTCTTTGAGATCCTCAAAGGCTCTGTTGTGAACTCTCTCACACTCACACACACACACCACACACAGACCTATAAACACTCACTAACCCTGTAGGTACCCACAGGCCTTCTCCTTGCAGCCTTTTTCATGGTTAATTTGCTGCTCAATAGGTCAAGAGGAAAAGCAGGCATCAGGCGAGCAGACTCAGTCTTAAACACACACACAGAGTCATGTGGCCGTCCAGGCACCAGCATTGCCTCATAGTGCGTTCCCTAGACAGATGTGACTTTAGTGATTTATTGGCTCTGTTGGGTCAACAACGCTTTTGTTGCTGCAGTCTGAGGCGGCCGCGTGTTTGTCAGGAAACGCTTTTAATTGAGCATTTAGGATGTTTGTGATCCTTTCCTCATTCATCACATGTGCTACTCGTGTCCCATTTTTCATCCTGAGAAGTGTGGAGCGTGAAAATATTTTTGACATCTGGAACTTCTACAGTCTACTCTAAAATTTTTCCAATGTGAAGGCTAACAGAGGGGCTGTTTGGCCGTCAGTGCTCGATGCATGTAAAAACATTTGTGGATGCAAAAGGTGAAGAATTAAGTCAAGATTTTGGGGTTACTCAGTGTGATGCTAATTTCATGTCTGTGCATTAAATATTAGAATACTGACTGAAATAGCTTAAGTTCGCCTGAAAATCTGACTCAATTGGCATTTTTCTCAATGTAATTGTTTTGTCGGTATCAAAGCTCATATTGCCTGCTGATTAGCCAACCTTTAAGACTGTAAGCGTGTCCACATTTTAAAAAACTTTTTTAAAGTGCTCCAGATCAGGAAGTTTATTCCCCCATTTATTTTCTCCATTCAGAAAAGCCTTACAGGCCCCAATCACACAGGCTGGGTGACTGGTCCGTGACCATCTGGCAACCACCGGTCATGAGGGGAAAAATGAGCACACCCCGACTGGTTGCTTTGGTTGGTAGCACGTTGCTGCGGTCATAGTTAGAATGGAAGTGACGGCCCTGTCTGCAAACACAGCTAGAACTTCTCTCTGAGCCATCGTGAAAATTATGACCCACACCAGAAATGGAAACGGTTCATCTTCAAACAAAATGTTGCACCTTTTGAAACCTGTTGGCTGCAGCGCTGAGGCACAGCTGTTCAAGTTTTACCACCCTTCAGCTGGTGTTTAGCAAGTATTTGTAGACAAACATGAAAAACTACAGGCAACCGCCTGCTTGGCAACCAAAGCAATCACTAGGCGGTTTTTGGTGCAGCACCTTTGTAACCAACTGTCACCCAGCGAGAGCCAGAAACCTCCAGGAACTGCTGCCAACAAGTACGGGAATATGCATTTTCCTGAGGAACCGGTGGTTATCACGTGCAATGTGACAGCTTTCACAGAATGCGTGCCTGACATCACGTGAGAAACCTCAGAGCTTTAAGCCTTGAACAAAGCCAACCACCTACAAGGCGAATTGTGACCATAAAAAGATTTGATAAGTATTTTTAGTAGTGAAGGAACTACTCATCACATAATGCAATACAAATTCCACAATGGATGACTTCCAACCTTTTTGAATTTAATTATTTTGATTGGGTTGAGCTCAAAGGTCTGTGTGGATACCCACGTACCCGTCTGTGTTTTTAAATACTCCTCAGAGTATCATTGAGGCCTGAGTCTGTTTTAAATTGTTACATTATGACTCATAATCCAAATCCCCATGAGAGATGTGAATGGGATTTTTACTCCTTGAACCTCACTGCTGAGCTCTTACATCTGTCCACTCTGTTACACGACATCAACAACCCTTCAAGCCCCGTACTAAAATTTCATACGACATGCGTAAGCGAGCAAATGCAAACAAGGAGAGCACCTGCTTCCAGATGGCAGAAATATTAAGCAAATATCATGCTTTACTAACTTATTATTGTTGTTGCCATAAGGACATATAGCTTTTACACAAGAGCTAAGTGGAACAGACAGACGGATGCAAACAATGAAGAAAAAGGGGCATGAACTGACTTACGGCTGCTCTTCAGCACACAGGTAGACAGCTGAGGAGTGGGCCCCTTCAAACCGGCAGCAATGAATAATAAAGAGCAACCCCAGCTCTAAATGTCACGCTGAGACATGATGTACAACTCCGGTAAAGTGTGGGCAGGTATAGTTTCCTAAACATATTGGCAGAGCTTGTAGTGTCTTTTTGTTTTTGTTTTTTTTGTTTTTGGCTTTTTTTGGGGGGGGTTGTATTGCTATAATCTGTTGTGGTCAATTTATTTCTTTCTCTTTTTAGAAAGCAGTTGCCAAAGTTTCATGAGTCCAGTGTGTAAAGTTGTCATCAACATTTGGGGAGTAATATTTTTGCTTTGTTGCCATCCAATCACTGGCTAGACATGCTTTATATATCTTTAATGGTTAAGTCAATCATTTTATTAATTCAAAGTGACAAGTTGTTGGTGGGTGCTCCAGTTTTCAGATTTTTATTTTTTTTTCCTGGCGTATAAAGAGTTTCTTCATAAACAGATTGATATTTTTTGATTTATGGTGAATCGTCTCAGGCGTCTCTTACGCTGAGGTCTTATCTTTATTGTCATCTATCCTCTATGATGTAACTGGTTATCAGAGCCTCTGCCCTGCTAATGATCTTATCTCTTCCTCCCTGTGTCCCCATTTGATGACATTATATAACACCCCCCCCCCCCCCCCCCCCCCCCCCCACAGGCTCTGGGTTTTCCCTGTGATGACCTCACTGCTGTTCCCTGGCAACACCTACGCTGCAATGAAGGACCTCTCCTCCTCCTCCTCCTCCTCCTCGCCGTCCTCCTCCACCTCTCCTCTCAACTCCCTCCTCCACTACCCTTCCTCCAAAACTTCCGTGGCACCCTTCTCCCCATCTGCCAGCACCACCTCCTCTCGCGGATCGGCCCTGTCCTCGGCACCGCTCTCCAAGCCGCAGCCCTTCTGCCTGCAGACGGGGCCTCACCTCATTGCCAGCATGCAGCTGCAGAAGCTCAACTCACACTACCAAAGCCTCGCCAGCGCCTCTGCCGGACACCCGGCGCCCAGCGGGGCTCAAAGGGGGTTCGGCGCCTCGCCACTGGGGGCTGGTAATCAGCTCTTGGGACCGTCTGGAGGCCTTGGAGGAGGCGGGATGGGCGTCGGGATTGGCATGGCGAACCAAGGCTCTGGTGCGGCCGGGATTATCGATTTTGACCCCGTGGACGAGGAGGTGCTCATGTCTCTGGTGGTGGAGCTGGGTTTGGACCGAGCCAACGAGCTGCCCGAGCTCTGGCTGGGACAGAACGAGTTTGACTTCATGTCAGACGTGCCGGCCGGATGCTGACCTATGAGGAAAAAAATGCGCAGATGCAGTGGAATTGATTGACAGCGAGAGAGATGACTTCTCTCCCTGGTTTGGTTTTTCTCTTTCCTCCCTTTGTTGGCTGATAAAATGAGGAAACAGAAGAGACGCTGAGTGACAGAGAAAGCGATTCAAAGGCTCCCTCTCTGTTTCTGTTTTGCTTTCATACCCTCCTACAGGGAGACAAAGGAAAAGACAAGCTTGCTTTTGATTTTTCTTGTTTCTATAAAGGAATCGGTGCTTCTTTTCTTTACTGAGATGAAACCAGTGGTGGTCCCACTCTGATCTGTATTTCCCTTTCATTTAAAAGACGGATGCTTTAACAGACTATGAGCAGAAACGAGGAGTCAGAGACTGCTCCTGCTCCTATCCTGTTTCCTCCATCAATCGGGCTTAATGAAAACAAGTTGACTGACACGAGAAGGGCTGACAAAGACATTCGAGCCACCCTCTATAGAGAGGAGTAAGATACACCTGTTGGACTTGATCCCCCCCCTCTTTTCTTAGTGCCGCCCTGAATTGATAAAGTCGACGATTAAGGAGAATGAAAATGGGAGGCACAACTTTATGGGAGAATTGCAGAGGATGGCAGACACTACACTTCCTCTTTTCTTAATAGACAATATTAGACTCTAGTCTCTTGGGAAACAGACCCCTGCCTCTTGGCTTCACAAAGAAACTGATTGTCTTAGACTTGGTTATCTTAGTGTGTATACTTCTTTTTTTTTTTTTTTTTTTGTTTAAATTTCATTCAAGCAGTTGTATTCATACAACACGTTATTTAAGACAGTGGCTGATATCCATCCGGATACAAGCAGACAAGGAGCGCTTCTGTGGCGAGTCCCAAGTCAGTTCTACTTTCTGAGCATAGTGAGTTAGATCCAAAAATGTGGAATCTTTTGGAGCAAATCACCTCTTAAACCAACCAAGAGCCTTCTGGTCACACAAGTCGGCGCTACATGCGTGCGTTTCATTGTCTGATGTGCAAGGTGAATAAAGAAGGCTGGGCTAGTCAGACTAGTGGCAGGGATCCTTTCCTAAATGGAGCAGCAAAGACAGTCGAATCCAAATGCCCCCTGCTTTTTATTTTTTCCACTATGCCACTTTAAACTGGTTCCTTCACCTCCAGTTCGCAACCATCGTTGCTGCACTTCCATGTTCCTGATGAGGAAGTGCGATTAGGCCTGGAGGCTGGCTTTAGACCACCTGGTCATGATAGAAACCACTGAAGTGAAGCCGTCAGGATGCTTGGGATGAGACCAAGTTAAAGCTGCAGATTTGATCTGTCCATTTACTTGTCCATATTATAGAGCCAGCTCCTCTTTTGACATCTCATGAATGTCCTCAGGCAGCCACAACTGGAGGTCCTTTGTTCATCTTCTCCTATTGCAATCAAAATAAAAGCTTTGTTTCTGGTTGAAATTCATGCATGAATCCATCAAAACAATACAAGCTCAATCCCACTTTTAGCCTTTCTAGAGCTCTCGGCTGTGACCTGCAGCTGAACTTTAGACCTCACCTTTGAAGCAGTCCCCAGAGTGTTGGATTACACTGTAAACCACTACTAACTTAGCATGTTAATTCCATGTCTATGCCATGTGATACAGCTGAAAGGTCTGAGGAGAAACATTAATAAGTGGACTTTGGGGGGGTCTGTTGTGTAAAATTTTACATGCATAAATGTTTTTGTTTTTTTTTTCTTTTTGCCCACATGAAAAGCTTCACAACTTAAATCTAATATGTGAATATATGAGAATCGTGTGACTTTTTTACATTTGAAAAAAATCACATGTAAAGCAGGGTGAGGGTATTTGAAATGGATGATAATGAGGTTTGAAATATTTCTGAGAAGCCAAAATCCTCTATTTGTCTGAGTCTGAGAATGTGTTTATACGCCTTAATGTCAAAAAATAAATAACCTCTCAGATTGTACATCGCTGCACTGCCTCTTTTGTTGTTCTAAGATGAACTTGTTTCAGCACCTGTCTCTTTAAGGCCCGCCTACCAAACATCCTGTCTGCTCTGACTGGTCAGGTTGGTTTGTTTGTAGATGTTTTCCAGAGGATATTGATATTGTTTTTCATGTTTTTCTGCAAATACTCACCATCTACCAGCCTAATGGCCGGTACAATTGATAAAGCACGACCGGGAATGGAGAATGTCCATTTCCAATTTGTCGCAGTTTTACTGCGGCTTGGGGAGTAGTTGAACAATGTTTGTAGACAGGTCTGTCACTTCATTTCTTTCAAACCTCAGGCGACCGCAGCTATGCACTATTGACCAAAGCAGTCACGAGGAGGTTTTTGGCAAAAAGTTGGGGAACACACAGCAACAGGTGGCTCGCTTGAGGGGAAAAAATAGGGATCACTGGCCACTCAAGCCTGTGTAACTGGGACTCGGGCAATCATTTTCCCAGCGACTGAGATCCTACATTATTACCATGACTCGTACATCCAAAATGTCATGTAATTAGCAGTCACATGTCTGCAAAACCTCAACAATTGTCTTTGACCTTGTAAGTAATCCTTGGATGACAACTCGAAGGCCTGAATTATGCTTCTGTGTCGGGTCTTTGCGGGGCCTACGTACGTAACCAGAAATCGCCTCTGAACCCTATGCAGTAACATCGGGTCAAAGCGTAATTCAGGCCCAACCCTTTGCTACACTATGTTGACAAAAGTACTGAGCTACAGTTACACCTACAGCAGCTGCTCAGCCATGGAAACCCATGCCATGAAGCTCTCTGTGCAGTTTTTGTGCTGATGTTAATGCCAGATAAGGTTTGGAGCTCTGCATTCACTGAGTCAGCAGAGTGTTGGTGACTTTTACGCACTTTGCGCCTCAGCACTTGGCGACCACGCTCTGTAATTTTACATGGTCTGACACTTCATGGCTGAGTTGCTGAGGTTCCACTCTGCAGTCATACCACTGAGGTGGTCGTGGAATAGCTAGGAGGAAAAAACTTTACAAACTGACTTGTTGCAATGGTGGCATCCTGTTACTATAGCACGCTTGAATTCAGTGAGCTCTTTAGGATGACTTATTCCTTCACAAATGTTTGTAAAGGCAGGCTGGGTGCTTGATTTTAGACACCTGTGACAATAGGAGTGAAAACACCTGAATTCAAAGATTAGGAGGTGTGGTCTAATACTTTTGTCCATGTATGATTTAAAAAAAAAAAATGTTACACAAAGTCTGAGTATCTGAAGGACAAAACAAAAGGTCCTTACATAGATCACTAAACTATTGGACCTTTGCAATGTTGACAGATGTGGGTACCAGTTTAGTTAACAAATGGTCTCATGCTTGTGACTCAAAAGGCTTTAAGCTGACACCTGACCCTCCTCGCCCATCCCTTACACACCTATAGGGGCTTTGCTGTGTTGTCAGGATGGGGCCTCCGACCTACAGTATGTCTCTTGTGGTAAAGGGAGATGGGAGGAACAAAGGCCTTTCACCCTCGACCCAGTGTGTCTGTCATCTGAGCATTGTGGGTCTCCTCCTAGACCATACAAAACAACGCACCTGCCTGCCTGTGTTTTGCATCCTTGCACACACACACACACACACACACACACACATATACAAGCACAGGGATGGTATTACTACAAAGGGAAGTGGAGGAGCAGCCATGAAATGAGCACTTGTTCAGTCACACAGGTTGCTCTGGGTTTTGGAGTTAAAAACAGGCTGCAAGTTGGAAAGTCTGCTCATGTAAAAGCTGCTGTTGGAGAGGGAAAAAGCCCCACGCTGATCCTTGTTAGTTTAATTATCAACAGCTCAGCTTACACACACACTTATCCAGTCCTTTTGCCTATTTTTGCCTGCACATGCACGCTGCACGTTACAACTGTTTGATGTGAATAAAGGCTCTCGGTTTCAGTCAGTGAGCCCCAACTTTCATTAATGAAACACGAGCACCGGCCATTAATGAGAACGTGTTGAGGGAGTAATTTGACAGAGGCCTTATTTGCTCTTTAAAAGGGATTTTCTGGGTATTTCCTTCTTAACAATCACTTCACTGACGCGGCGAGAGAAATAAAGATGCTACTCATCGCCTCCGAATCCAGCAGACAGACACACCGATTCTCCTCTTCCTCTGTCTCGTCGTCTAAGTGGGTCAGAATAACATTCTTCTGATCGAAGACAGTCCAGGGTTTGTTCCACACTGTCCCCGAGTGCGTGTGTGTCTGTGTGTGTATTTATCTGCTGTTCTGTGATACAATTTTAATCTCAGCTGAGTGGATGCTTTTTATTTTTTGCTGCATGAACACAGTCCCCTCTTGCCTCCTTTGAGAAGTTCACGATCGAGATGCTTGAGTTTTCCAGAGCTTTTCACCCCACCCCCCATTGCAAATTAACCTTTTGAACCAAAATTTTCTTCGCGAAACTTACAAATTTATAGCCATTCTTCCCTAATGACTATTTGAAATTGGGCTTTTTTTCCTGTGGAAAACTGTTTTGTATGCTTTAACTTGACTTTCATTGTCACTAAAGGAGAATAAAGCCCTCAGAAGAGTTCTCAATCAACCCTCTTGTGGCCCAGTCTTGTAGAGGGAGTCTTTTAAACCATTAATTGCTCATTTGGGACACAGAGGAAATCAAACTGGCTTTTATTTAATTAAAATGCACTTTCTAATTAAGATGGAAAATTACCAGGTAGGCCTGGAATAGTTTGAAAACTATTGCGCTGACTTTTTGCTTACCTTTCCCAAATAATCAATACAGTCTTGTCTAATGTAGTTTTACAGCATCACAGAAGTTGGCTGCGGTCAGACTTTGATGAGCTGATGTTAGCATGTCGGATTCTCTTCTTTTATCCTAACACCAGTCAAAAACCAAAAGATGATGTTGTCTGCCAGAGTACTGGTGCATTTTGGCGTATGTGTGTATGCTGCACTGTGCAATAAGGTTGTGCAAATGTTCAAAGAAGGTCCCTGGTCACAGTTTGTTTAGTCCTCTCACAGCCTGAGGAAAGACGCTGTTGAAAAGTCTGCTGCATCTACAGCTGATGCTCCTGAACCTTCTCCCAGGTGGTAGCAGGGAGAACAGGCTGTGAGATGGGTGGTAATGGTCTACCTGAGCATCGTTAACTAAAAGTCTGAGTTTATTGGTGTGGCTTTCCACAACATTCCCAGTTTCTCATGTGGCCCTTTGGGAAAACTGATTGCCCACTATATACTTAAATAAGGGTGATGTTACCCATGAAGACTTAATGGGGGTTTTTGAGCTCAAATTCACCCTATCTGCATGAGAGGGTCAAGTGGTGGCTAACATGTTCACCTAACATGTGAAAGATCCCCGGTTTGAGCCCAGGAAGAGACACAAATCCCTGGTTGCATCGAGAGCATCTAGGAAAAAATCTGCTGAATCATATATGCAGATTCTGCTGAGCTGAGAGAAGCTTTGGATGAGAGGAATGAGCTATTAGCTAATGTTAGCAAGCTGGGTTTTGAAGCTGCATTCATATCTGATAACTAATAGACTAATAAAATGTCATTCATGAAAACTAAAGCACAAACTTCTTGGATGGTCTGTAGCACACAGCAGGTAATTCCATTAAAAATGCTCTGAAACGCACGAGCAACACAAACACTTTATGGCACTTCTGTTGACTGACAGAAGACTAGACTGATGATGCACTGAGTGTTTTGGTTTCAAGAAAAATAAATGGAGTTTTGGTGCAGATGTCAGATGTTTCTCCAAATCAGACAAAAAACTAAAAACATGGTAAAGTGACAAGATAGAGGATGAGTTTCCACTACTTGACAACCCCATGTCATTACTCTCATTAATAGGAGAACCAATAACATCATCACCGCTTATAAACCCTCTATAAATGTCAGCTCGTCAGAGTGCCGTTCTGACATTTGCATTGTTTTTGAGACAGTTGAGCTATTTACTGAAAACACTCAACAACTAATGAAGCGGTTTTCCAGTTTTCATGTGACAGCAGTGATCTGTCACATGCTCGACTCCTGCCTCTGGGCTCCAGGGTCATGAAAGAAAATGTCCCAGCACATCAAGGACTGTACAAATCGTTGACACATGCAGAGATATCTCTGTTTAAAGGCCGCTTGTGACAAGGTTCAGCCACAGCTCTCCTGCCAGGTCTGCACTGCTTTAACCCCTTTCTGCTCATTCTTACCTTCATTTGAATTTGTACATTTTATGTTGCTCGTTGTCCAATCTAGAGTCAATACCACAGTCAGTGGTATCAATTCCTTCATCCTCCAGGAACTGCTTGCATACTCTTGCCACATTGTCGTGCAGCAGGAGGAACCCAGGACCCACTGCACCAGTGTAGGATCTCACAATGGGTCCAAGGATTTCATACCAATACCTAATGGCAGTCAGGGTGCTATTCCCTAGCCTTTAGAGGTCTGTGTGTCCCTCCATTAATATGCCTCCCCAGACCATCACTGACCCACCACCAAAAGTTCTCTACAGCTTCTCCAGACCCCTTCATGTCTGCCACATGTGCTCAGGGTGAACTTGCTCTCATCTCATGTATAGATGAGAGCATGTTTTTTAATTATATATTTTTCTTTATATTATTGTTACTTATATTTATATTTATTTTTTATTTACTAGAATGACATCACTGTTACATGGGCAACACTGGGACCAGAGAACAGAATTTCATTCCACTGCATGCAAATGCAGTGTGAATGACAATAAAGAATCCTTGAATCTGTGAAAAGCACAGGGCTCCAGTGGTGGACCTGCCAATTCTTGTATATAATTTATATAATTGTATATAATTCAGCACCATGGTGCCAATCAGGCTCCACAGTGCTGGGCAGTGAGCACAGGGCCCACTAGAGGACGTCGGGCCCTCAGTCCACGCTGATGAAGTCTGTTTCTGATTGTTTGGTCAGAGACATTCACACCAGTGACCTGCTGGAGGTCATTTTGTAGCTCTGGCAGAGCTCATCGTGTTCCTCCTTGCACAAAGGAGCAGATACTGATCCTGCTGATGGGTTAAGGACCTTCTACAGCCCTGTCCAGCTCTCCTAGGGTAACTGCCTGTCTCCTGGAATCTCCTCCAGGATCTTGAGACTGTGCTGGGAGACACTGCAAACCTTCTGGGAATGGCACACATTGATGTGCCATCCTGGAGGAGTTGGAATACCTGTGCAACCTCTGCAGGGTCCTGGTATTACCTCATGCTATCAGAAGTGACATTGACCCTAGCCAAATGTAAAACTAGTTGCATCAGAAAAGAGGAGGAGGGAAAAATGTCAGTGGCCTCCACCCGTGAAACCATTCCTGTTTTGGGGGTTGTCTCATTATTGCCCCTCCAGTGCACCTTTTGTTAATTTCATTAATACCAAAGCAGCTGAAACTGATTAATAACTCCCTGTGCTACTTAATTGATCCAATCAACATCCCAGAAGTTTAACTGATTTGATGTTTTTGCTCACTGGTCCTTATATGTCAAGGAGATTATGTAAATGTCTGAGAAAAATAAAACTTGTATTTTCATTACAGCTCTGAAGTTTTGGGGGAAATAAAGAATAATACATAAAGAATAATGCATAACACCCGATAACACCAAAGACTAAATAGCTCCCTGTGAAACTTTGCAGTACAGTGCTTCCATCTGCTGGCCTGTGATGGCAAATGCACACACTGGCATTTTGAATCAGAAAAGAAAATACAGTTAAATTTGTCTACAAAGCCTTTACTTGCATTTTCTCAGAACTAAAAGTCAAACTAGCAGATTTTTCCCCCTAATTTTCCATACATCAGTACATCAAAGGAAGTGCAAATGCCAAAAAAATTACAGTAAAAGACAAAAGGCAAAAAAAAAAAATTTTTCATTTTCTTTGCGGTTTGATTGTGACAGTAAATGTATGTATTGATTCTTTATTTGTATATGATTTACTTGTTTGTTTCAGATGTAGGCTTTTTCTCATGTAACTTATTTTTCTGTGCATGGGTGCACAGTACTATACTGCCCTCTACTGGTAAATAGGTTTAGTTTTTTTGTCTCCCTTAAAGGTCCTTTTTGTAATTACCTTCTGCAACATGTAACTATATTTATTTACCATGAGGGGGCAGTATTTTACCAGTGGGTCTGTTAACTTCTGATTTTTCTGTTTAGTTCCACCCCCAGTATGCTTACCTGATTAAATAAAGGTTACACTGATTTGTTGCAGCTTCTTCTGGTACAGATGTGTTATTAGATATGTTATCACCCAGCACATAAGGCAGACACCAGAGCTTTTAGTATCACAGGATTAATTTAAGTGAAAAATTTGGATGTAATGTACATAACTACAGCTAGGACAGCATAACGAGGTGTAGCAAGAAATGATGTCCCTCACAGACCATTACAGCCATTAGGTGAACTTCATTCATTGCACTGTATATTTTGTAATTTTGTAATATTGTGCTATAGTTATAGCTCTAATATCTCTGTATATTTGCAATTTGTATACTTGTATATTGTCTTATAGTTTTTATACTTATTTGTTTTTTTCTGTAAGCACGAAGTACCGCAGCAATTTCCTAATGCTGTGAACCTGTTCACCCATATGGCAATAAAAACCTTCTGATTCTGATTCTGATTCTGATTCTGATTCTGATTAGGCTCTCCGTCTGCATTAAGCAGCACTGCAGCCTTTGGACAGCTCATTCAAACAAATGTCTCCTTTCTTCATGCTTTCAGCTTCTTTGATCTGACACAAATCTGCATTTTAATCCTACTTCCCTAAACGTCCAGTGTAACCTTATGTTTTTAAAGATGTGGGCCAGAAATTTGAATCTGATGCTTCCTCTGCTTCCCTCTGGCTGCAGGCCATGTTCCAGATCTCCCTCAGAGGCTTTGCAACCAGATAAAAAATAGTAATAATTAAGCTGGAGGTTTGTGGATTGATTCTGTTGGAAACACCGGCCCTGAATAATACACCCATGCATGCAGGGAAAGAAAACAAGAAAAGAAAGTGGGTCACTCAAATAAATAAGTCAATATGCACACGAGAGCATTTAGGCATGAATGGATCCGGGTTTGTCTTTGGGATCAGTTCCTGCAGCAGAGATGGCCTTCAGAGGGAGACGGCATCAGTGGGAAGGAAGGAAAGAAGGAAGACAGGGACCCAGGAGGGATTTTATCACACTGAGTGTAAACAGGACTGAGCACTGCCTGCAAAACTGGCATTTCCTGACCAGAGCGATCTGAAACACCGCAGAGATGAAGACTTTAAAGGAGGTCGTCCTGTTATTACAGAGTGCTCTGTGACTGTGACTACCAGGAGGAAATTCTGTGCAAACTTTACATAGAAAAAAAAAAATCTGCTTGTTTTTTTCTGAATTAAAGAGATGACCCAGAAGAGCCTCTGTTGACTTGATGTTTATGAGCAATAATGACCCCCGTGCTTAGTTTGATACAGGTTTATTTGGTTCAGGGTCTGAAATGCTGGGAGATACTGACACCTCTGTCACAGCCTGAATGCAGCGTCTTATATCCTGAAGCTCATCCTGAAATATGAACCAGCCCATCTGTAACAGTACCATTTGCATTGCTCCACACAGCTGGTATCTGCTTTTGGGGACTTTATTATATATTTTTTCATTATAGAAAATGTGAGCAGACTTTTTTATAGTTAATGAAACAATTTCCAATAATTATCCAATTCAGAAAACCCCCCCAAAACAGGAAGATTTATATTATTTTGTCAAATGAATGCATTATGCATGGATAAATTTGATTGGCAGTTCTGTGCAAATTAAATTAAAGTTAATTTAGATAAAACTTCAAAAATAGTGCTTCAATATGGCGGTGCTGTGGTGAGACTTCCATGTGGAAGTTCAGTGAAGGCTCCTCTGCTGCCACTGCTGCTGCTCCTTTACATGAGAGACCTTCTTAGTTAATGTATTTTCCTAGAAGGCTCATTCTCTACAACTGCTGGACAATTTAGACTTCAAAAATTGTCGAAAACTATGTATGTATTTAAGAAAAACAAGTGATGAAAGATGTAAAATGGGATTTGTCCAGCTTAGGCATCAACGATAACCTTTTTCTGAGATATTTTAGTTGCTGTGTGCTGTGCTTGGAGCAACCCTGCTACCACATGTAGATTTTAAAAGTGTTGTTTAATAAATTCTTTACCATAAAGTTAAAGATCATCACCCTCATACTGAATACTCCTTCAATTTGAGATAAGATTTAATTTATATTAATTTCAGCAACTTTCAAAATCTGCCTTTCAGTACTGATTTTCAAATCTTTGCTCAAATACATGATTCATATTATAATTCAGACTAGTACAAAGGCAACAGATCAATGATTGTGATATAAATGTGACTAATTAATACTCAGGACCAAAGAAATGCTGTTTAATAATATTTTATATGTTTATATATATATATATATGTATAACGTGTGTTTGTAATGTTTGTGGTAACAGGGTTGCAAATCAGTGCTAGTATTTTCTCAGAAAAAGATTCAGCAGTGGGATTTAATGGTCTGTGAAAGTCAAGAATAAATGTGGTGGCTGTGGCTCTGGGTCAGGAGGCAGTGCAGGTAACCTACTAATCGGAAGGTTGGTGGTTTGATTCCTGGCTGCTCCAGTCTGCATGCTAAAGTATCCTTGGGCAAGATACTGAACACCAAGTTGCTCTCAGATGCACCTGTCAGAGTGTGAATGTTAGACAGTAAGCACTTAGCTGTAGAAGGTGCTGGTGTGAATGGGTAAATGCAAACGTGTTGTATAACGTGCTTTGAGTGCTCAGCTGGAGCAGAAAAGCGCTATATAACTAGTCCATTTACCTTAAATAACGGAAGCACTTTGGAATAAATTTGTCATCTTTTGGTAATGCGGTGACACAATTTAGTCAGAAAAATTTAGTCAGAAAATGAAATTGAAAAAATACAAAAATACATCAAAGTGTCCTTTGGGCTACTCATGGTGTTAGCACAGGGCTGGCTTATCTCACTGTTTTATCTCTTGCTTTTCCAGGCTAAAGAGGTTTTAGTAACAGGTTTAAATGTAGGATGGGGGACACAACTTGCAGTGCATAGCTGCTGTTTTTTACAGCACCTTAATGTTAAATAAAGTGGTTTAACAATCACAAATTCAAAACAAAAAAGTGGATTTACAGCATATTTAACATGAAGTTTGGTTATCAAGGAGTTGATACAAGAGAAAAAGGACATTTTGGGAGTTTCTAAGAGCTATTTTGTATTTTAAATAATATTTTGGAACCTCTTTTTCAACCACAAGGTTTACATTTTGTAATATACACAGGAAACGTATGTTTTTGTATTTTGCACACGGATTATTTTCAGATTCATGGTTGGGGCAGAAAATGTCTTGAAATTGTCGAATGATCCGCAATGCAACAAATAATGAATAATTGAATAAACTTTAGTAGGTTCTTCGAATTTCCCCTGCGACTTTCAGTAGGCATGTCCCTCGCAGTCTGCCGTAGCAGGTCTTATCACTCATTACCGGAAGCTCCGAAGTCCTTTCCCCCGCAGACTTCAACATGGTGAGCAGTTTCCACTCAATGATCCTCTCTGAAATAATCCCTAAACATCACTTTTATCTGCCATACTATTAAACCATTATCCGTCCGGCTTTAATTTACAGCACCTTAGTAAATAAAGGATGTATATATTGTAGCTTGAAGCGGTGATTCTCGCTCTTTATTAATGTTTTAAAATGACCTGACTCCACTGTGCGGGTGGCTTGTTAGCTCGATGCGGCTATCGCTGTTAGCCTGCTAAAAGAAAAAAAGAGCTTTGGTGTTGTGAAGAAGAGGTATTTGGGGGGTTTTTAAGTGTTTTCTTTTTTCTTAAATGCAGATAAAAGTTAACGTTAGAAAATAATAAGTGTCTGTTAAACGTGTTGCATCGTTATCCCGGCTAGGCCGCATCCTGCTGTGCTAATGTGGACTCATGGAGCGCAGCCTGCTAACAGGACCGGCCGCCGGGTTCAAACTGCGCTCACCGGCCTTCCTGTCGGGATTTGCTTTCTGCTACAAAGTCGCTGTCACTGTTTGTGTGTCAGAGGGCCCACGGCCGGTTGTTTACACGGTTTTTGCTAACGGGCTCTGTTCCTTCTTCTCCAGGCCAGAGGACCGAAGAAGCATCTGAAGCGCGTCGCAGCGCCGAAGCACTGGATGCTGGACAAGCTCACCGGAGTGTTTGTAAGTAACGTCTTCACACACACTAACGACACATAACGTTTGGTTATTGTAGCTCAGTGCAGAGCTTGGACCTTGTTTAATTACACGGTGGTGCGGTGGTAAGCGCTGTCGCCTCACTGGCTGGGTCTTTCTGTACGGATTTTGCCGCTTTCCCCCCTCTGTCTTTATGTGTTCTCTACTTCCTCCAGTAGTCCACAGACATGCATGTTAATCGTAGGTAAGAATAGTGTGTGTGAATGAATCTTTCTGTGTTAGCCCTGTGATAGACAGGTGACCTGTCGGGGGTCCAAACCCTGATAAGTGAATGTAATATAGTGCAACACCATAGGCAGTTTGACTTAAACAGGGTGGATGGAGCTATTCACAATATTTAAGCCTACACATTTAATCCTGTATAGGTGTGTTTGTGTTAGTCCCAGTTATTTGTTGAGATTAACAGAACATAGGTATCCTTGACATGCTTAACAGCACAGAAAATTAGTAAGATTTTAATTATTGTGGGGCAAACTGTATACTGCTACTTTCAGCTGCTCCTTTAAGATTCTCCACAGCAGATCATCTGCCTTCACCTCACCCTATCCCTAGCTCCTTCTCTCACACCAACTCTCTGCATGTCCTCCTTCACTACATCCATGATTTTTTTTTTTAACCTCCTGCCTGGCAGCTCCTTCTTCAACATCCTTTGTCCAATATATCCACTGTCCCTCCTCTGCACATGTCCAAACCATCTCAGCCTTACCTCTCTAACTTTGTCTCCAAAGCTGTTCCTCTGATGTACTCATTTCTAATCCTGATAACTCCCAATGAAACTCTTCAGCTCTGTCACCTCCAGCTCAGCCTGCTGTCTTTTTGTCAGTGCTGTCGTCTCCAAACTACACATTATAGCAGCTCTCACTACCATCCTGTGAACCTTCCCTTTTACTCTTGGAGCATACCGGATGCTTGTACAATTAAATTACTTAAGTCTTGGCGGATGCTTGTCTGGTAGAGAAGGTCAAACAGTTAATGATGTCCATAAGGTAATCTCTGGCTCCCATGTAATAGTGTTAGATGATATCCATAAGCCGGGGCTGAGTTTGCACCAGGGGTGAGCCTTCCTTCCCGTTAGTCTTTACAAGTCTTCCTGAAGTATGGAGAAAGTATAACACTTGTGTGAAATGGCAATTTGAGGTGAAACGATTCTATTTTTATGTGCTACATGGAAATATGAGTCTGTGACTGCAGTGAAAATGTCCAGATTCAGTTCATGCTTAGTTTTATCTGCTAGCATTGAGTCAGACGTGACTGCTGAATAGAAATGCATCTCTGCTAATGAGACTTTATCGCTTTTTGTCATTTTAATTGTCAGAATTTATACAGTTTAATCCTTACTTTGCTGGAATTGGTGTTGGCAGTAAATGAGAAGCTTGCATATTAAGATGTGTGATTGGAAGGCTATAAGATAAGTAAGATGCATCTTTAAAGCTGATCAGTATCTTCAGCGAGTCTTTAATCCTGGGGTTGAAGTCCAGCTCCAGAGTGTTGGGCTGCAGCTCCTCCTGCTTCTGCACTGCTGCCATGACAAACTTGGTGTAGTGACACATGAACTAGTGCTGTGTCTTCAGTGACTTTCAGTCCACAGCGGCTCTCCTGTGCAGAATGAGGACTACTGCTGCAGTCTAAGACTTGTGGTGGTGGAGTCTAAGGAGGGAGGAGCGCGTCAGAACAGCAACCTGACCAGCTGGTGGCAAACACACAAGTGAATGAACTTTCAAAATAAGCATGAGTATGTACAGCCAATTGGTAGTGGAGGGCATTGGAGGGATGAATCAGTCACCAACTCGAGTCTGCGTGAGAATTGTCTAATAAGCATAAAACAGAGCACACACACAAAAATGATAACCAGTTAAGCACTTGTCTGAAAATCAGTTTGAATCGATTTACTGAGTACAATGCCCCTTTCGTCCATTTCTCAGGCTCCTCGTCCTTCCACCGGTCCCCACAAGCTGAGGGAGTGTTTGCCCCTCATCATCTTCCTGAGGAACCGCCTCAAGTATGCCCTGACTGGGGACGAGGTGAAGAAGATCTGCATGCAGAGGTTCATCAAGATCGACGGCAAGGTCCGCACTGATATCACCTACCCTGCTGGATTCATGGGTGAGTTTTAGGGCCTTCTCCACGGCTCAGATCTGCTGGAGGGTTCGCCTCCCAGTGACGAGTGAGATTTTATCTGCCAGAGTCATTAATGTCTAAAATTAATAAGAAAAATAGTCCTAAATTCGTTTTTTTCCTGTAAATTTGCTGAAGGTAATAAAAGATGTCAGAGTGGGAAAAAATATTAAAACAAGTAAGATTATTTTTTTAAGTAGTTGCAGTTTTTATGCCACTTGCACATTGTTGCAGTTCTTATTAAATATAAAATCACAAACAGAATATTCAGGTCCACAAATTAAATTGGGTTATGTAAAAAAAAAAATTTTAGCAGTAACTTTAATGGCAAAAAAAAAAAAATCTTCAAACAGAGGGTAGTTTTAGGTCCACCGGACTTCTGAGGCTGCGTTATAGGTGGAAATACAAAATGAAAACAACAGTAAGTGACGTCTTCAGTTGGTTGGCAAAGAAAAGCATCAAATGCTGTCTGAAATGGGGACAGTTACCTCTTCAATAGCTGGAAATCCAGGTTAAAATTGATGCTTGTTCAGAAAGTCTGAATGTGTGTGTTGTGTCGACGTTGGTCCGTCTTAATTTTAGTTTATTTAGGTCTTGAAGTTCTCAGATTTGGAATTTATTCCTAAATCACGTGGAATTCCTAGTTTTAAGGTTTTTTTGGTTAGCGTCAGTGCTGCCAAATGATTTCATAGGCTTAAGTAGCTCTGTAAATGTTTTTGGGGTGTTTAATGTGAAAGGAGCAGTGATGAATGTGTTGGTTTGATCAGCAATGAGCTGAAACTACACAACCAATTCCTCTAAGAAGTTCTGAGCTCCAGCTGCAACAATAAATCAGTTTCTGAAGTACACAGACCTCTTTCTCTCAGGGAGCCAAACATTTTCTTTCACCAACTCATCAATGCATTCCGACTTAGTATATAATGTTTGAGTTTTTAAAAATGCCATTTGTGTGGTTGTCATCTGAATTAAACCGGTGAGTTTCGAGCCCACTCCTGGACTTTTCAGGGTCGTGCAGAAGTTCCCAGGGTGAGTACTTCTTTCTCCCCTGAAAGTGGAAGAATCCTCTTCATACATAAGTGGCACCACCATTGAAGTTGAATAAAACAACTTGAGTTATTTGCTTCAATGATGAAGTAAAAAAAAAATCCAGTGAAATAAATCTCCAAACACCGGCTTTGTCTCTTTGGTCGTCAGTGATGACAGCCAAGCCAGTAATTCGGAGCAGGAGTTGGAGCAGCAGTGACAGACACGCCTCCTCCTACCGTTAGTTTTCTCTCCACCTCAGCGCCGACCAACAGCCTCATATGGAGGTGTGGCTTTTTAATTTCCAAATCCAAGGGAAGCCTCCACTGCAGGGTGGTTGTGGCCTATTTATATACTGTACATGCACAGTAAACAGTCGCTCTGGTCCGGTGAGGTTTGTAATAAATATTTTTGTTGTGCTAATGACGCAGGTGGTTTGTGTCATTATGTTGGTAGGTGGAAATCAATCAATTAGTACCTGATGGGTCAATTTGAATGAGCTTTTTCTTTTCTTTTGACTTTTGGGTTACTTGAAGCAAAAAGACTCCATGATATTCTTTGAAATCTTGACTGTGCTAAGATTGGTCCCGACACCAAACAGCTCTCTAATGATGCGTTACCTTTATCTGGCAGATTTGCAGTGGACCTTAGTCTCCTGCTTTTGGAGTGTTTCCACCCAGAGCTTTTTGACAGCTGTTTGGCTCTCCACACCTACTCTCACAGCCTCTGTTTTTGTTGACTGGCAAACACTTTGTGTAGATTACCACCACCCTCTGCTAGTGGGAGTTTGTTACATCCAGGTGCCAGTAAGAAGAAAAAAAAAAAAACAAGTTTGCTCCAGTAGTGTGGGCATAACTTGCAAAAGTTTAAATACTTCAGCAGATTAAGGCTGGAAATTATTCCTTCGTGTTTTATTGCCAGCTTTAAGAGCATCGGAGGTCTTAAATCTCTGCTAAATATAATCTCAACATTAGCTCATAAATGTAGGAAAGTAGTAGTTGAAGTTAAGTGTAATTTTTTTGCTTTTCGAGCTGTTGGTTGAAAATATCCTGAGACTCATTTAACTGACCCCTCGCTGAAGGGTTTTCAGCCTAACTGATGCTGCGTACTCTTTGTTTATGCAGATGTGATCAGCATCGAGAAGACCGGTGAGCACTTCCGCCTGATCTATGACGTGAAGGGACGCTTCACCGTCCACCGCATCACTGCCGAGGAGGCCAAGGTGAGCACTTTAATTCATCCTAAACACTCGAATGATCAAACTGCAATCGGGTCATTTAAGACACCAGCATGTTGTGTTTAGGAATACTTCTTATAATGGCTTTGTTTGTTTATCTATGTCAGATACTCTGAAAATTTCTAATGTCATTGGTTACAGATTGATCATTCATTTCAAAATGAGAATTGTACCAACAAATCAAACAACTAATGACCCCGCTCAGTCACTTGAAGGTTAAGAGTTGCCATGAAAAGTCTGTGTCAGAGTTAAGGAGCGGGATTCAAACCAGTAACAGTTTTAGTAATGTCAGTGTGTTTTAGTCAGCTTGGTAGGGCTTAAAGATCTGGTGAGTTCCTGGTTGTCCTACTGGCCACGGTGGTTATTTGAGATGAGGTTTGAGGATTTTAACTTTTTAAGGAAAGGCTGTGACAGCTGGTGGGTTAAATTTAAATTTGTTAGACCTAATCACACGTTGCTGCACGTCTCCTGAAGCGTGTCATCTCCCTCTGCAGTACAAGCTGTGCAAGGTGAAGAAGATCCTCATTGGCACCAAAGGAATCCCTCACCTGGTGACCCACGACGCCCGCACCATCCGCTACCCTGACCCCCTCATCAAGGTCAACGACACAGTTCGCATCGACCTGGAGAGTGGCAAGATTACAGATTTCATTAAGTTTGATACCGGTAGGTTCAGCTCGCTGCAGAAACTGCAGGCTGCTGCTTATTTTCCTTTTAATGAACAACATTTCTGACCTTTGATCTTCATGCCTCCTCCTCCTTCAGGTAACCTGTGCATGGTGACCGGTGGTGCTAACTTGGGGCGTATCGGTGTGATCACCAACAGGGAGCGTCATCCTGGCTCCTTTGACGTGGTGCACGTCAAGGACAGCACAGGCAACAGCTTTGCTACCAGGCTCTCCAACATCTTCGTCATTGGCAAGGTGAGAAATATTCACTCACTGTCTGAAGAGCTTCTGTGCTTCCACTGTTGGATTCAAAACTAATTGCAAGAGCACAGCATCATATCCGGCAAACTCACTATGCTAAATTTTATACTTTGAGTCGCAACAGAAGAAAAGACCTGATTGAGATTAACATGAGTCAGGTGACTTTGGAGCAGTGATGACAAGTTGTGGTTTTGATCAGCGATGAAAATAAACTACCAATTCCTCTAAGAAGTTCTGAGCTCCATGACCAACTGCTTTCAACGCTCTTTCTTTCATGCAGCTTAACAGCGTGGAAACAGGACTGTGCCTTCATGCAGCAGAAAGCAGCATTTAGGAGTTAATATTGGACTCATTAACTAAATGTTGTTGTGCACTGTTTGACTGCGTCCCTTGGGAGGAAACTAAATGCAAGCAAGACATCCAGTTAGGGTTCCTGCATGTCATTAAAAAGTCTGAGTCTGAAATGAAAATAAAGGAGAATAAAGTGTTGGAAAAGTCTTAAATTTTCCATTGAATTTGCTGCAGGTATTACACCTGTAAAAACACTGTTGAAAACCATCATATTTAGAAGCATGTGCTATTAAAACAAAGTGGATCTGGCAGCAACCAGAGTCCACAAGAGGGAGTGAAGTGCCTCAAACACACTCCAGCTTTTGTTCTGCTGATTTTGGCTCACAGTGAGGAGCTAAGCTGTGTGAAAAGCTTTATGAACTCTTCTCTGTCTCACTGAATCGCACATTAATGATGACGAGGACCTGGCCGTGCGGTGGAGAGAGTGGTTAATAAAACACTCCTCCCTGCTGCCTGACATTTATTTGGCGGCCGGTGTGATCGGATCTGTCGCCGGCACAGTCGTCTCTTTGCTGTGTGACATTTATGTGGCGGCCTCGGCCCTGCTCTTTTCTTCACTTTGATGACGGCTCCTTGTTGAAGTGTTGGCGGGCAGATAAATGTTGGCACAATCAAGTGTAATGTGTGTATATTGTTACTGACTGAAGCGGTTTTCTCACACTGAATATTTAAAGGGACATTTCCTCTGAATAAATCTGCTGAGCTTGGAAAAATGCACCTGTTGAGGTGTTTTTTCCACTTTTTAAAAAAAAGAAATTTATTTTTTAAAACCCTAGTTTCCTAACTACTCTGATTTCCTGTCTTATTGCAGGGCAACAAGCCATGGGTGTCCATGCCTAGAGGAAAGGGAATCCGTCTGACCATCGCCGAAGAGAGAGACAAGAGGCTGGCCGCCAAACAGGGCAGCAGCTAAACTGGCCCCAAAACAGACAGCCTGACCCCTGGTTTTCAAATAAACTGTTATTTACAAAACACTCAGATTGGTCTTGTGCTTTATTACGCTGCAAATGTGCACCGTGTGGTGTTGAATCCTGAAATGACTCAAAAGATGTAAAAATTAGTCCTTAAATGGTGCATTTCAGTAAAAATGGGCAGTCAGACAAAGACAGCAGTTAAGCTTTTTTTTTTTTTTAATTGATAAAGTAATATGTATTTTTTTCCTTTTGTTTTTTTGGCAGTGAAATTGATATTTTGGTCAAACCTGCAGGTTTATTATGATTTTAATCTTGTATTTGTTGGTTTCTTGGCCACTTTTTACAACTCAAAAGTGAACACTTCCAAAAATGTGACAAATTACTTAAAACTGATTTTTTTTTTTTAAAAAAAAAAAGCATATTAGAGGAAATAAATAATTTGAAGATGAGTGCAGCACATGGTGCTTTTTGGACTAATAAACACTAAGTCACTAATGATTTCTTGTTTAAGCATTATTTGGATAATGCTGTTAAGTTTTCAAATGAGTCTTAATGAAAACATTGCTGACCCAAAACATTTTGAACCAAAATTGATGAAACTGGAAATACTCCTTGCAGGGCCCAAGAGCATGTTTTTATTTTCCATTCACCAACATTTTTCAAAAACTTAAAAAAAAAAATCCCCCTCTCATCATTGGTCAAACTTTAAAATTCATATCTCTGAATTTTTTATCTATTGTAATGAAAATTTCTACTCAGGTATAAACAATTACTGGTGATAATTCATTCTTTTTCTATTTTAAAGTACTCAGTAATGCAAAGTGAACTACAAACCCTACACAAAAATCACACACAATTCATATCTGCAAATGTTCGTTTTTGTTTTTATAGAGGATGCTAGTTTGGTACATAAATTAATAAAATATATCCAGACTATATATGCTATTTGTTCATGTGGATCACATTTTTTAAAATAAAGAGTGGAGTGTGACTACATTGTGTGCTCTCTATTACAACGTAGAATCAGCACATAGAAAGTTTGGGGTGGGCAAAGTATGCAGTCTAGTGAATGCGCTTCCACTTTGTTAGACACACCTGTTGAACTGCTTGTTAATGCAAATCTCTAATCAGCCAATCACATGGCAGCAGCTCAGTGCATTTAGGCATGTAGACATGATCAAGAAGATGTGCTGAAGTTCAAACTGAACATCAGAGTAGGGAAGAAAGGTGAATTAAGTGACTTTAAATGTGGCCGATTGGCTGGTCTGAATATTTCAGATACTGCTGATCTGCTGGGATTTTCTCACACAACCATCTCTACGGGCTGAAAAAGAAAACCTGTGAGCGGCAGTTCTCTGGCTGAAAATGCCTTGTTGATGTCAGAGGAGGATGGGTCGGACTATATTGAGCTGATAGGAAGGCAACAGTAACTCAAATAACCACTCGTTACAAACAAGGTATGCAGAAGGGCATCACTGAAGGCACATCAAACCTTGAAGCGGCTGGGCTACAGCAGCAGAAGACCGCATTGGGTATCGCTCCTGTCAGCTAAGAACAGGAAACTGAGGCTACACACAGGCTCACCAAACCGACAACGGGGTTGGAAAAGTGTTGCCTGGTCTGACGAGTCTCGGTTTCTGCTGTGACATTCAGATGGTAGGGTCAGAATTTGAAATAAACAACATGGAAGCATGGATCCATCCTGCCTTGCTGTAACAGTGTGGGAGATATTTTATTGGCACACACTGGGCCCCTTAGTACCAACCGAGCATCATTTACACACCTCAGCCTACCTGAATATTGTTGCTGACTATGTTTATCCCCTTTATGATGACAGTGTACTCATCTTCTGTACTCTTCTTCATCTTCCAGCAGGATAAAGCACCATGTCACAAAGCTCATCTCAAACTGGTTTCTTGAGCTGGTTTCAGTGAGATAACTGTATTCAAATGACCTCCACAGTCAGCAGATCTCAGTCCCATCGAGCACCTTTGGGGTGTGGTGGAGCGGGAGATTCAACAAATCTGCAGCAACTGTGTGATGCTGTCATGTCAATATGGACCAAAATCTCTGAAGAATGCTTCCAGCACCTTGTTGAATCTGTGCCATGAAGAATTAAAGCATTTCTGAAGACATTCTGAAGTCCAACCCAGTAGTAGCAAGGTGTACCTAATAAAGTGGCAAAGAGAGTTACTATTGGCTTAATCTAAATCAAAGGTCTGTGAGGAAAAAGGTTTAAATTAAGAATTTAGAGATCCGGTATCTGAGTATGTATTTGCCAAAATTAGAAACCAATTTATGGACATTGGGGTGGCACCTTCACCTCACAGCAAGAAGGTCCTGGGTTTGAATCCAGGCTGTTTCCCATGTATGTGTGGATTGTCTCAGGATACTTCCTCCCACAGTCCACAAACATGCACGCTAGGTTAATTGGTGTTTCTATGGTGTGAATGTAAACGTCTCTGTGTTAGCCCTGTGACAGACTGGCAACCAGTCCAGGGTGTAACCCGCCTCCCACCAGCCCTAATGTGGATAAGCATGAGGCAGCAATGGGAGCACTTAAGAAACTGTGAATCTTGGCTTTTAGGATCTATTAATCCTTGAAGTAACTGAGTGATAACTTTGTTATTATGTTTTATTATTTTAAAAACAGACTGTGAGCAAATGGGCTTTCTATGAGAAGGCCTGTGGATCATAAGTGAGTCTGTATGTTGTATTCTTCTCTCTAATCCCTCCATGTTCTCTGCTTTAGACACATCCATCTGTTTATATACTCCTAATCCCTCTCCTGCTTCCTTTCTCCCTTTTCTGATCTCAGCAACAGTCTTTTCCTTCTCTTTCTGTCTGTCCCGTTTTCTAACCCTTTCCTTCCTCCTTCCCTCTCTCTGTTTAATTTTGTATTTATCCTTCCATCCTTCCTCCAGTTTCTCCTCACTGTTTCTTTCTCGCTATGGATCCCTCCCATCCTTTCTCTCTCTGAGTGCCACCTTGCATCCTTTTTTCAAATCCCACTTTGCCTTCATCCTTCCAGTTTCCATCTTTTGTCCAAAATAGCTTCCGCATTTCATCATCCCTCTATCCCATTTAATCTTCCCCTCCATTCCTCCTTGTTGTAAGCAAAAATCAGCCTCCTTTATATTCCTTCTTTCTTTACATTGATTCCTACCTTCTCTCCTTCCTTCATTCCTCTGTCCTTTGCTCTAACCACCTTCTCTTCTTTTCCATGCCTCGTTCTCTTTGTGTTCTGACTTCAGTGCCCGTCCATATGGTGACTGCTGGGATGCAGCCTGCTCATGCACTGCAGAAACCTGGCCTGGCAAACACCACCTCAGTGTGTGTGTGTCTGTGTGTGTGTGTGTGCAGGAAAAGAGCAGGATATCAATGCTGCCCTCTTCCCTCCGTGACTTTGATTTCCAACCCCGCCCCCTTCAGCACATGACATACAACAACATGCACAGCAGGAACGTGTGTGTCCGTGTGTGTCAGAGTGTTCGGAGAGCCACGGTTCACTCCCATGACCGTCTGCTCTCTGACACTCTGAACGGTACAGTAATCCATCATTGCTGGCAGCCATAAGTAAGGACAGTGTGTGAGGACAGTGAGTCTGTTCAACATCTAATATCTGCAAAATACAACTTCGAACAGCCCGGTTGCTTTATCTGGAAATGGTGGGATTTAGAAATCCAGCAATGCTACCACTGTTTCAGCTCGGCTCTTATTTTTCACTGCTTTACATACAATTTATACCTAAAGTGGCCTTATAGATATACTGTAGAAAAGACTTTAGTATGGTAGTTAACATCAGGACATTACAGACTCAGCATCTCATACTTTGTTACTGTAAGCTTAATCAAGCCTCAGCTTTACCTAAACCAGAGACTGTATATAAAAAACAGACGTAGCTCCCAGGTCTAAAAAAATGATTCACATCTTGGCCAGTAGGGGGCAACCCCTCTGATTGCAAAAAAAAAAAATCTAATTCAATAAGAAAATAACCCTGCTACTTACTTGATCTATGAGCTCAGGAAACACTTTCCTGATGAGCTTATGGCTTCAGTTGCTAGTTTTGAGTTGCTTGTAATACAACATGAAAATTATGGTCCTGTCAGGAGAATAAGACACAAAGAAGCAGGGTATACTGTACAGTGACTGACGAAGTGTGTAGCGTTCTTGATTTCTCACCCCTGATCCACCCATATCTTGTGTCTTCTCCTTTTTATATAAAGTTTATGATCAAAACTTAACTGTTCTCTAAGCTGAATGCTAATGATTGTACTAACATTTTGACAAGGCCAAAATATACCCCAAATAATATAAAATGTTAACAAAAGTTGTCATGAAAGATATAAATTTGCACTAATAATCATACATTTTTCACTATCATGCATCATTTACTTTTGTTAGCCATGGTTCTGCCTATATATTGTTGACAGCTCAGCAAATTGTTGAGAAAAAAAAGATGAATTATTGCTTTGACTTGAGTGGGCATTCATTTGATCTTTTTTGCAGTCAGAAGCTACATTTTCTGCTAATTATGATCCCATATAAATGCTTCCAGGTTGTTTTGAACTGAATACTATGAATTCTAGTGAGTATAAAATAAAACATAGGCTAATTATACATTACAGCTACAGTTTGTTACATTAGCATGCTTACGTTAGCAGTATCTAGAAATATTTTAACTGAGCTTTGAAGTGAATACTAATGTTTATGCAAATATTACTGGATGCGGAAAGCAGCTCTTAATTACTGTCTCTTTAATGCTAACATGTTTTACAAAAAACATTTAGCATGTTACCATCTTTATGTTAGCATACTGACACCAGTGCACTTTCATGCCAACGTTTAAAGTATTTTAACATTTTTAGCATGCAAGAACTTAAAATATCAACATTAGCTTGTAATCTTTTAGCGTAATATGACATAAGCTGGCACATTATCATTCTAGCTTTTTGTGTGCGGCATTAAAATGGAAAAACCCGAGCATAGCTTCATGCTCTCTGTTAACGTGTTAACATGCAAATGTTTAGTCAAACAGATAATTTTAAGTTAATATGCAAAAGAAACAAGTTTATTAGAAGTTACTGTTTTTTATATGGAAACTTGTTTCCACCATTGAAGACATTTTTTTTTTTTTTTTTGCTGTCCGTAAGTCAAAATTATAGTTTAGTATCTTGAAATTTTGACTTCAGAACTCAGAATCTAAAGTTATGCATGTCAAAATTTTGGTGTACTCAGAAATAACTCAAAAATTTTGAGATACTAAATATGTTGAAGTCTTGAGATCTCAAAGTTTGAGAAAATAACCATTTTTTATATCAATAAACACTGACCACAGTTACCCTTTGCAAACACTTTGATGTGCTTATTCTTTAAATGAGGTTTGTTAGCCAGAAATTTGAAGGCAAACATAGTGCTCATCGTAAACACTGTACTTAGTGTAATTGAGCATATTTGCAGTTAAGATCACAGTTTTTGTTTTTAAATAAAGTGGTTTAGATAATTTGGCTGAACATGTCAGCACATTTCAGAAGTACTGAGTTATCAATAGAGCCATTCATTACGTGAGTGTAATATTATCACAACTCATAGGAACGTAGCCTAAGCTATAAAAATAAGGCCCAACCAGAATAATCCTTTAGTGTCTGAGAGTATCTGGGGATCAAATTGAAAGCAGGTCGTTTAAATCCACTGCTGTGTCGATGAACTTTCACCTTGACATGACTTGAAGCCGTGCTGTAAACAAATTAATTTTTTTAAGATAACGCTACGAAAGGAAACAACAGATTTAAACGCTTTCTGGGGTTTGTGCTTGAGCGAAAAATCAAAAGTGGCAGTGTTGTCCTCATTTTTTTATAGGCATGGGACCAGATCTCATAAACAAACTAAGTGCATGCACGCACGCACACACGCATGCACAAACACAGTCTTTGAACATTTGAAATATGAGACTCACCAGACGCATGCTTTGCTCTGGTCCTGTTCTGCATCCCCTTGTGAGTGGAGCAACAATCACATTTGATTCACACATACAGTCACACAGTGGCTTTGAAGTGCATTTGGCTGGATGGTAAGAAAAGCAACAGAAAAGTGAGCTGGAGAGAAAATACAGAGAAAAACATGCACTCTTAAAACTAACATGTTGAATTATCTCACAGGCTGCACAGAAACGCAGCAGGGATGCCGCCACTATAAACATATCTACACAATGCATTAACTACTATTAGCGGGTTTTACAGCTAAACACTCATCCAGCTGCTTTTACCTTGCAAAGACAGTACACTGGGTAGACTTTTTAGCTTCAGTTAATGTTGAAAATAAAGAGTTTCACATATTTACTTGTTCTTTAATTATCAGAGCACATTTAAGGGAAAACTTAAAAAGAAAAATTACATGAGCTGGACTCCTGCAGCCTCAACTTAAAATATTAAACATGTTTTTGAAATGATGACAAAAACAAGGCCTCAAAATGTCTTTTTTTAAAATTTTTTATATGTGTGAATATTTGAAAATAAACAATATAAGGCTATAACAAGTTCCCACATGGCCTTGTTGTGTTAAACATAATCTAATGTATTGTATTTGGGCCATGAATTATGTTACAGCTCACAGTTGGTTCTTTTTTTTTTTTTTTAAACAACATGCAGCTCGAGATGTTTCCTAGCAACTAATTTACCCATTTCCAAAACCTTTACCAGCACTGGACATTTCTTAAATTTTTAAATGGGAGCTCAAAGTCTTCTAGATGCCTCTCTCCCAGCATATTTAAAAAGACAGAAAAGTAAGGGAGAAACAACTGTGACTACAAAGCGTATGATGCCGAGGGTCAGCAGACTTGGGGGAGCGCCGGGAGCTTGGGAGCCGATTTGGAAGCGGGAGTTAACCGGCTACAAAAAGCTTAGCCACAATGCTGCTGTTTATTGCACTTAATGTTATTTTATATGGGCCCTAAATACAAATATGAAAAAAATAAGTCCAAGCCATGAAAACTAGTGTTTTTTTTTTTAACAAGCAGGCATTTGGTGAGAGTGGATCCAGGAGAGCTGTTGTACTTCCTATTAATCCAGCTGCACAGAGATTGACTGCAATTCGGGTAGGGGTGCAGTAGATGGTGCTTGCGAGATTGTCCTCAATAAATGGAGCTAAACAAATTTAAAAAAGAGATTTCAACTTGTTTTAGACAGAAAAGCCCACATTTTATTTTATATTTCACAAATACAGAAATGACAATGTGTTTAAAGTGAAATTAAACAGTACCGCGACCCTGAACAAGCAGAAGAGGATGGATGGATGGATGGATGGATGGATGGATAAAATGCTAACATTCTCCTAATGTATGCTGATTGGTCCTTTGGGAATTTACAATAGGACATGCTCTTTTGATGGCAGATATTTACAAAAGATAACTAGACATTAGAAGCACAGGTATAGACATAGTATAGATTTCACATTCATCAGCTTGGGTCAGCTTGCAGACTTTACATCACTGCGTAAAGCTGTGATTATTCTCTGTAACGGACTCAGACAACTGGAGACATCCTGGCAGAGCAGGCACTCATGTTATACTCTGTTGCATCCATAAAAGGTGGCCGTAGCTTCTGGGTCTGAAAATTGGAAGTGCCTTAAATGACTTTTGATGATTTATAATTGACAAGTTGCTAGCCAATAAACATGTGGTTTTACAAAGGGCGTGCAGTTGATGCACTGTATTGTAAAGTCTCTGCAGGCCAGTCCACGCAATCACAAAAAATTTCAGGCACATGGACGTCGTCTCAGAACCTCGCATTCGTCGTCATATATTGAAGTTTATGTCACTCAGACCCCAGCAAACTTGTGGAAGTGGAAACAATAACAAACCTATTAAACCATCACAGAAATGTGCGTGTAAGGCACAGCTGTATCAGCAGATCGTTTTGTTTGCCCAAAGGAAACTGTCCTAAATCTCCCTGAACTATTGCAATGCATTTGCAATCTGTTGAGATCTTATGCAACTAGAAGTTACTGTCACTCTAATTTTTCATCAGTTTTTTTAGTTATTTTTTCTCTTCTTTCCTGAATTTTCCAAGTAAAATTTCCTTGTAGCTCTTGAATTCCTTCAAAGAACATACATTTTCTCTTGACACAGAGTTGAGTGATTAGATGCAATCACTCAGTTCTCAGAAAAAAGTCTGAATTTACCCAGAATTGATTGTACAGTGGTCTTGTTAATCCAGTCAGTGACTAGACTGTAAAACAGATGGATTAAGACATCCAACTGAAGCCTATTTGATTAATCTAAGGCCTCAGTCACCAGTCAGCAACTGCCTGGCAACCTCCAGTCTCTAGGGGAAAAAAAACGTGTATTTCCAGTTGGTGAGTTGTTGCTGGAGGCTGCTGGCTCTCACTCGGTGAAATTGGTTGCAAAGAGGTTGCTGCACCAAAAACCTCCTTGTGTTGCTTTGGTCGCTAGCAGGTTGCAGCAGTCACCCACATGAAACACACTGACTTACCTTCAAACTTGCCATTCTTTCTGAGCTGTAGTGAAACTTGAAAAGTTGAGAAGCAAACCAGAAACCAAGAACGTTCACCTTCAAAGTAAACGCTGTTACTGCTGCAACCAACATGTTTCAAATGGCACATTTACTTTGAAGGTAAACAGTCTCTTTTCCCAGTTTCAAATTTCGCTACCATTTGGCGAGTAGTTTGCAAGTGTTTGCAGGCAAGTCGGCGTCTTTCAAGTAAGCTTCTGGCAACCACAGCAATCTACTAACTCCCAAAGCAATTGCAATGAAGTTTTTGGTACACCAACGTACTCTTCTTTGTGAGCAGTTTCACACAAGCAACCTCCAGAGACAACTTGCCAACCATTGCAGAACATATTTTTCAGTTACCAGGGGTTCGTTGATTGGTCTCTAGGCCTGTGTGACTGGGGCCTAAACCCTGTGTCATTGTGGCCATCATTATCTTTGACTGAGCCCTTTCAGAGAGGATTCCTGACTATTCTTTCCATGAATCTTTCCAATTTTTCATTTTTTGACCCCTTAAAAGTAAGTAATGTATACAGGTAATACCTCTGTTAGTGGACATAATTCAACCAATGTTTAGAGATAATTAGAGCAGAATCAGAAAAGTTAATCAATTTACTCATCTTGTGACCCCTCAGATTAATCTTGGGGATCTTTACCTCCAGATGGGAAACTGTTTAAATTAGTTACTTATCAGCTATTGGAGTGTTAACCTGTCATTGTGGTTAAATGTACAGCATGTGCAGAGGGAAACAGACGTGAGACAGAGAAGAAGGAGGGAGAAGAAGTGGATGAAATAATGACGGTACTCGTGGAGCGTGCTCCTTGTGTGAGTACAGAAAGTGGGCTGAGCTGCTAAAACAATGAACTCAGTCATCTGAGGGAGGTGGAGGAAGAGGGGGTGGAGGAGAGAGGCAGAGGGAGTGGGTGAGGACAGCTGTTTCTAATCAATTGCTTCCATGTGATTGACTGCCTGACTGGCTGTCGGCTGATTGGGCGAATGGCTCACTGACAGTAGAGGTTGTGGGCCGAAGGCAAGCTTTTGATGACTAGTTTACCCTGACTGGTTTATTGAGTTACTACCTGGTTGGTTGATTGACATAGTGATGGGTTGCTTGTAATGGCAACTAATTGGTTAGATGATATTGTCACGGTTTAATGGTGTGGATGACATAATACAGCCACTCCCTCCTGCTTCGTCTGGCTTCCTCCACACATACACCATCCCTCGCCTCTGTCTCTCATAAGCTTCTCATGTTGATGTTTTCAGTTGTGTCAATAAAAGGCAGTTTATGTTGAAATTCCTTTTCGTTCTCTCCCTCCATCCCCCCTCTCCATAAGACCAGCTCAGACTGCAGGAACAAAAACATTTAGGTAGGCCAAGTTCACGTCTGGGAGGGGTTGCTAAAAGGGGCCCGGGGGCCGCTCTGAGAACCAGATGTGCTTTTTCGGGGCGGAGGAGGGGTACGTTCTTGAACCTCGGGTGGAGCATTGGTGGGGTTTTTGCTGGGGTCCAGAAAAAGTAGGGAAGAGCATTGCAACACCACTGAGAATAAAACCAAAATATCATTCAACCTTCTTCAGCAAATCAGCCTGGATCCAAATCAAAATGCTTCAGCAACAGATAATTCCAGATGTACGTTACAGTAGCCTGCGCCCCAGCCCTCTCTTGCTCCCACAGCAGTTGTATGATAAAAAACATGGAGCGAGGCGAAATGACACAGAATTTGTTTATTTTGCTAAGTTCTCTGTTTTTTCCCATGAAATATTGAACAGTTTTCCTCTTCTTCAAACCAAAGGAAAAAAAAAATCCCTCCAATTGTTATTTCTAACAAGCAACCAAAAACAAGAAGGTAAAAAGTCAAATTATCTCAGAGACAGAGCCCTCAGCAGCTGTTTTGATATCTGATGTGAGCCTCTAATGAGATTAGCAAGCACGTTATCCCTCACAAAGCCTGGAATCCACCTCACTGCCATTCAGCTACCTTGTCTTGATGTCTGTGCCAATCTTGGAGCAATACCTGAAGTCTGAAAATACCACAACAAACTGCTGAGATCTGAGAGGTTTTACTTAAACCTGCTATAGCCAAACCTTAGGGACACTCATGCTCATAAAACATCTTGTAGGGTGCTAATTAATGATGTCTTATTAATGAGCATGTCAGATTGTAAACATTTATTTGAGGTTTGTTTGAGTTTTACACTGCAAATTAAGACTTTGAATAGAGCGCTGTTTCAGACTGATTTATTTAGGCAGTTTTAAATATGCAGTTTCATGACACAGACAGAGAATCATGCTCAAGCTGTGTGTAACCTCAGAAGCTAATGGTTCATTTAGAAGAAACAGAGCTAATTAGCCTTACAATTATAAACATTAGGAAATTAGATTAAGAATTAGGAAAGATTAGATAGATATTTTGTGCTAATGAAGCAGTAGCTTAGCTACATGCTAGTGTGTATTTTCAAATGGAATGTATCACTTTTAATGTTTGAAGAGAAAAATCATTTCAAATAAGGATAAGAGAAAGCATATGATAGGGCGCTAAGAGAGGAACTGTGGTTCTGTATGAGGAAGTCATAGGTGGCAGGAGGTGTATGTGAGGGTGGTGTAGGACATGTATGAGGACAGTGAGACAGTGGTGAAGCGTGTGGTAGGAGTGACAGATGGGTTCAAGGTGGGGGTGGGAGTACATCAGGGATGTGCTCTGAGCCCCTTCTTGTTTGCTATGGTGAAGGACAGGCTGACAGGCGAGGTCAGGCAGGAGTCTCTGTGGACCATGATGCTTGCAGACATTATGATTTGTAGTGAAAGCAGGGAGCAGGTGAAAGAGAGTGTGGAGAGGTGGAGGTACGCTCTGGAGAGAAGAGGAATGAAAGTCAGTAGAAGCGAGACAGAATACATGTGTGTGAATGAGAGGAAGACAGTGGGTGGAGATGAGTGTCAGGGGTGATTTGTGACAGAAGGACAGCAGCAAGAGCGAAAGAACTTGAGTGACATCCCTTTTCTTAATCCACAGGGTTTAATATGATGTCGGCGCACCCTTTGCAGCTATAATAGCTTCATCTCTTCTGGGAAGACTTTTCTAAAGGTTTAGGAGTGTTTATGGGAATTTTTGACCATTCTTCCAGAAGCACATTTGTGAGGTCAGACACTGATGTTGGATGAGAAGGCCTGGCTCACAGTCTCCGCTCTAATTCATCCCAAAGGTGTTCTGTCAGGTTAAGGTCAGGACTATGTTCAAGCCAGTCAAGTCCTTTCACACCAAACTCGCTCATCCATATGTTTGTGGACTTTGCTTTGTGCGCTGGTGTGCAGTCATGTTGGAACAGGAAGGGGCCATCCCCAAACTGTTCCCACAAAGTTGGGAGCATGAAATTGTCCAAAATGTCTTGGTATACTGAAGCATTGAGAGTTCCTTTCACTGGAACTAAGGGGCTGGGCCCAACTCCTGAATCCCCACACCATAATCCCCCCTGCACCAAACTTTACACTTGGCACAATGCAGTCAGATAAGTACTGTTCTCCTGGCAACCACCAAACACAGACTCATTCATCAGATTGCCAGACGGAGAAATGTGATTTGTCACTCCAGAGAACACGTCTCCACTGCTTTAGAGTCCAGTGGTAGTGCGCTTTACACCACTGCATCCAGTGCTTTGCATTGCACTTGGTCATGTGAGGCTGAAGGTCTCTACATGCTGTTCTTGAGCTGATGTGAAGGCCACATGAAGTTTGAAGGTCTGTAGTGACTGACTCTGCAGAAAGCTGGTGACCTCTGTGCACTATGTGCCTCAGCATCCTCTGACTCCGCTCTGTGATTTTACATGGCCTACCACTTTGTGGCTGAGTTGATGTTGTTCCCAATCACTTCCACTTTGTTATAATTCCACTGTTATATTCCAACAGTTGACTGTGGAATATTTAGTAACCAGGAAATTTCACAACTGGAGTTGCTGCACAGGTGGCATCCTATCACAGCACAGGAATTCACTGAGCTCCTGAGAGCGACCCATTCTTTCACTAATGTTTGTCTGCATCCCTAGTTGCTTGGCTTATCCACCTGTGGCCATGAATGTGATTGGAACACCTGAATTCAATGATTTGGATGGGTGAGTGAATACTTTTGGCAATATAGTGTATGTTTAGCTCATTATTTGAATCCTTAGCCATGTTTAATATGAGCATCCAGCACTGTAACAGCACATGTAAGACAGAAAAAAGGAAAATCACAATAGGTTCACTTTAACATAAAACTCCAAACTTGAAACTTCCAAAGAGCAGCCATAAACCAGTGGGTAACAGTGCTTATTCCCATCTTTTATACAGTAGCTGTGGCTGAGAAATATCAGTTTTCTATGCAATCGTGGGCAATTATCACATTATACTGACAAACAAACAGGAAATCAAAGCGCAGCCATAGCCATTCCCCTCACATTTCATAATTATAGGTAATTTATGCAGGACACGGGAACATTCGATTGTGGGTAAAAAAAATCTTCAGAACACTGGGAGAAGACACATTAAAGCAATTCTCAGATTAATCAGAATAAGTATTGGTTTCTGCAAATCTCATTTTGGAATTAAACCCTCAACTCATGATGCGTCATTTCTCATGAGAGGAGGTGAACGGAGGACAAATTATAACAGCAAGATTTACAGCAGAGGATGCGAGCGGCTGGCTGGGGAAAACAACTGCGAAGCAAAAAAAAATAGAAAAAAAAAAAAAAAACTGCTCCAGAGAGGCAGAGATGGAGCTGAAAGTCCCCTCCGCCCTTCTCCCTCGGAGTCCAGGGGGGCCACGTCATGTGCCTGAGAGGCTCCTGCAGAGATGTGATTTCTTAAAGAGATACTCTGACCACTTTTGTTTGTTTTGTTCTTCTCTCTGCGCGCTTGTTGTCACTTTGCGGTGGGGGAAGAGAATCCGCTCTCCAAAGATGATGATGTTGGTTGACCAGAGAGGTTTGGCTCATGCTCGAGTTGTGTTCAGAGGCGATGAAAAAAGGCAGGAAAATACACGCCCCCCACCCACCCACCCCTTTAAATCAAGATCTTATGACTGTGTTATGTAATGCTATCAGATGAGTAACCTACTCCCTTTCCTATGTGGAAGTTCTGAACTCGGGTCACGCTCCTGGGAAACTAACCTCATACGAAAACAGCGACATAACTGAAGCATTGGATCAGGCAAATAAATATAGAAGTCAAAGAGACCACTCAAAGTGTCTTCTGGCTTTTAATACTGTTTATTCATCATGTTTTGGAGAGCTGAGCTGCAGAGATGTCTGCCTTCTCTTGAATATAATGGAATTAAATGAAACTTGCACTTGAAAACACAGCTGCTACATCTTGTTAAAAAAAAAAATCATGATCTGGTTAGTTAAAACCTTCTCATGAACAATTCCATCCACGAGCTATTTTGCATCCACTTAACTACACCTGTGAAAAGTATCACTCCAGTGGAGGAAAGTGTTCATCTACCCACAATGAGAGGCTCATGCTTGTGACAGCGTGACAGGAAGTTATCGAGCTGCATACTTCTTTTGCTGCTGGGTGTATTTTCTTGGAGTTTTGTACCATTTAGTTTCATTATATTCAAGGGAAGGTTTGCTGATGATGTCACAGGCAGTGTAATGTTCTCCGAGGCTTCTCCAGACTCTTTCACGTCTGTCACGTGTGCTCGGTATGAACCTGCCTTCATCTGTGAGGAGAACGGGGTGCCAATTGATGGATCTGCCAGTTCTTGTGTTCTCTGGGAAGTCCCATTCTAGCTGCATGGTAATGGACTGGGCTGTGAGCATAGGCCCCTCCAAAGCATGTCAGGACCTCATAACCACCCTTGTGGAGTCTGTTTGGACAGAAACGTGCACACGAGCAGTCTGCTGGAGGTAATTTTGTGGGGCTGTGGTTGTCTCCTGGTATCTCTTCCACACTCTCGAGACACAGCAAACTTTCTTGTATAGATGTGGAGAGTCCCAGATATTTAAACCTTAGCGGGGGCTGGCCCCTTTGGAGGTGGTCATTGACCCACTATTAATCATGTGCGTCAGCACATGAGCCAAGGTGTAAAAAAAAGGTGTCATTACCACCCAGGGTTTCGGGTGAAACCGCTGTGAAACCTTGCCCCACCTTATCAAGTGACCTATTGAGGTCACCTGAAGTAAGGTGTGAGTGAGGGTTGAGGCACCTGGGAAGGGAACTCAAGACTGCATTGTAGGTGGCTGACAGCTGGCGTTGTAAACCATCAGCTCTGTTCAGTGATGGGTGTTCACAGTGGACATAGATGGCTTCTTTTACTCCTCTTTCAAACCATCTGTCTTCCTGGTCCAAAATGTGAACATTGGCATCCCCGAAAGAGTGCCCTTTGACCTTTAGATGCAGATGTACAGCTGAGTCCTGTCCTGTCGTGGTGGCTCTTCTATGATGTGCCATTCGTTTGTGAAGAGGCTGTTTGGTTTTTCCAACGTAGAGGTCCGAGCACTCTTCACTGCACAGCATACACTGTGTTGCTTAGTGTTTGGGAGTTTTGTCCTTGGGATTAACCAGTTTTTGTCTTAGAGTGTAGCTGGGTCTGAAGCACACTGGCATGTCATACTTGGAGAAAATTCTTCTGAATTTCTCCAACAAACCTGGCACATAAAGGATGATGGTGCTGTTCCAGTTATCATTCTCATTCTCCCTAGTTGGTCTCTGACCTTCTTTCCTGTGCAGCTGGGATAACCACATTTTAAGACTTTCTTCACATGCAAGTGTTCCTTTTGTTTCCCTTCTGCCTTCGAGGGAAGGTTTTCTGCCCAGTGTCAAAGAGTAGGTACTGGTCTGTGTGTGTGTGGGCTTCCGTTAAACTTCAGTGCTGAGACTTTCTTCTTTCTCAATAAGCACCGTACAGTCCAGGAACAAAAAACAGAAAACAAAAGAAAGAAGTCCAGTTGCCTTTTTTAAGCTCTTGATTCTCCATGACCTGGATGACTGAAAATCTACACAGATATATGCTCCAGAATGGTTTTTTTTTTTGTTTCTATTCCTCTACAGCACAGATATTAAATTTTGGTTGGTGATACATCCCATGACGCTGATACTCAAAGTGGGTTATAGAAAAGTCGCACTGATCAAAAACAAGATTTTCTCTTTAGACTGTGATGCTCAGAGTGGGTGTAAAGTTAATTTGCTTTTGGTTACAGAGCTCACGTTTCAGCTCTGAGAATTTCACGAGTACTTAAGATGGTATAACAGTTTAAAATATGTACTTTGAAGGCCTTTAACTTGAAAAATGTTTCTAGTGTGAAGGGAAAATTTTGTATGGAACGAGCCATGTGCTTTATATGGTACATTTGTTGGACTGACGATAGACCCTGAGCGTGTCAGAGAGGTCTACACCTTCACTGTTTTACTAAATCTCTTAAACTCTACCATAAATCCCTTCACACTCATGCATCATTATATATTTGAGCAATACAAGTTGAATATAGGGTAATAATACTTGTCCACCTGGGCTGAGTATATTTAGTTGAGTTAGCTGATGTTAAAATGGTGCAGGTGTAATATTAAACTCCCTCTGGAGTTAAAACAATACACCCACTGATATTTGTGTTTGTTATCTGAGGCCTTGGGCTACACGTTTGAAGAAACCAAACACACCTACATCATTTTTGTGTTGAATTATGTTGAACTTTTTAATCACATGGCACTGCAGAAGCTCAGTTATTTGAATTTATCTCATTTTTTTGAGATTCATTGAGATCCATAACAGGGCTGCATTGACACTGACTCATATTAATGTAAAACAACTGCAAGATTATCTGAGCAACACTAAGGCAATATCAACCCCAGCTCCACTTCACAGCTTCTGAACTTCCTTTTGCCTCCTGCACTCCTCAGATGCAGTTTAGTATGGAGGTCCATTTGTGACAAAATTATGTTTCTATAGCCACACTCAACTGTCAACTGAACACATGACAAAATATTTGTCTCCGTATTTTCAACTTTGAACTGCTCTTCAGTTTTGACAAAAGACCTGTGACAGTCAGTTGTTCACCTGAAAAAACCTTCATGTGCATCAGCAGAGCTTTGCTTCTGGCGTCATGCTGCACTTCTTCTCGTTTGGCTTATTGTTAAGTGAGATTAATAAGTTAGCAATCTTAAGTAAGCGTTTTCAGCATCACAAAGGTGGCTAGCTCTGTTTACCTGATTAAATCACCACAATAACTTATGGTGAACACATGAACCGGAACCACATTATGGTCAGCTGCTAAAATCAGCTGGAAGCACCACATTTTCCCTTTTTTTTTTTTTTTTTTTAAATTTAAAGTGATCGTTAAGTGTGATGTAGATTTTTTTACTGCAATGGTATGTTTTATATATGCAACTTGTAGCTCTTAATACCTCCGACTGAAGCCCTGCTTTTGCAGCAGTGCAAACTGTGTCATGCTGTCATAGGAATGTGCATGTATGTTCAGCTGGTGGTGCAGAAAATGTAATAAATGTTTTTCTTTTATGCTATGTTCTGATCTGCTGCTAAGTGTCTTTTATGCTGCTGGAATTGTAGCTTATAGATCACAGATTACAAAATTGATCAGTTACATTTGTGAGCAATTTGTGACCAAGAATACCTATTCAATCAAAATTAAAAAGGAAAGGAGTGTTTGTCTGTTAAGAGGGAGAACGGACTGGGAGAATGACTGTTGATGAGTGACGACCATCCTGGTGGTTGTCACAGCCTTTGAGTCTTTGAACATAATTTTGGCACAAATGAACTCTCATAGAAAAGGCTTACTGCTTGGATCGCTGTCTCAAACCCAGTACTTTGAAGATGGAGAATGAACTTTCAAATGTAGCAGAGGACTGCAAAAATATCAGTCCTCACATCTGAGCCGCTAAATGACTAAAACAAAGCATTTGTGATCTGAACTGTCACTGTAATGACCTGCAGACTCAGAGAAAATGACGTTAGAAGCGTGTAATGTATTTGAGCACTGCTGTCCCCATCTGGAAATCTGGGTCTGGAGCAGAGGTCTGCACATGTATTCTGAGAAGAAAGATTCAGGGGGGTGGTGGGGGTGTACAGCTCTCTGACTTGGGAATTTCTGTTTCCTAGTTTTTCTTTCTCTCCTCATTTTAAGAGCCAGTTGTTTAAAGCGTCCTCGATTCTACGCCACGCAGCCTCCGCTGACATGTTTGGTTCTGTTTTGGAGACCGTTCTTCTTATTTGGATCTACTTTTTGGCCCATTTGATGTTAAAGGTGCTACTGGACATGACATAAACATTTCATTCCTCCACTCAGCTGGCACTTTAATAGATACAAATCAAGTTTAAAAACACATCCCCGTGTTCTCGTCTCTGGGATGTTACAAAAATAACTGAATATTATGACTTTTGTGAAAGATTTATTACAGCATTTATTACAGCAAGTTTCAGCCAGATGTACCTAATAAACCGCCATTCATGTGTGTGTGATAGTTCCAAAACCACAGGCGTGACTCTGCAGCACCAGCAGCTTCTCTTATGGGAAACCTTCCTCCACATGTTGCACCTGGCTGCAGTTAGTGAAGGCTAACAAAGATGCGTCCTGGCTCGCAGTCTGCAAGGTGCTGCATGTGGCCGAAGTCAGGAGCTCTGTGCAGGCCCTCCACACAAGCTCCTCCACATCAAAGTGGGAAAAATCACTTCTGCTGTGGATCTGTATCTCCACACGCCTCCCCGCCCCGTGCACAAAGCCAGCTTCCTAAAGTTTGCGGACACGAGCGCCCACTCGCTTGATTTTTGCCTTTCACCCACTCGCACATGCACGCGTGGGCACGGACAGGCAGTCACGCGCGGTGGTGGTGCGTGAAGGAGATGATCCAAACCCTGCCTGTCCTCCTCCATCTTCCTTTTTCTCTCTTCCAGCCTTCCTTCATCCCTCCTATTCTCTTTCCCTCCTCTTCTCTCTTCAGCTCTCCCTCCTCCAGACAGGTTTTCTCCTCGGGAAACACCAGACTGTTGCGCACTGTGTCGCTGCGCCAAGCCGGATTTAATAAGATCTGAGCATGGGCTGAATCTTTTCATAATAAAAACATGTAAATAAAAAAAAAGAAAGAAAGAAAAGAAAAGAAAAAGGAGCAGGGATTGCCAAAGCGACAACAGAATACGCGATAATAGCACAAAAATATCATGAAAACATTCTTATGTTTCAAGATATGAGACTAAAGATTTACAAAGAAACACGACTAATTTCAAGGTTGATTTTAACAGCTTCCCTGACTGTTAGGGCATAGCGGTTGATGATACAGAAAACCGATTGGCTCAGAGAATCAGTGGATTCCCCGCTACGAATGACAGCTTCCATCCTCAAATCCATTCTGGCAATTTATTTGGAACTACAGTAAATTCAGGCTTTAATTTTGAAGCTTTTAACCGGATGTCTCTCTTGTTACACTGTGCCTACTTTGACAGCGATCCTTGCAGCAGCCGAGTCTCTCCTCTCCACTGAAAAAAATAGAAAATTTCGCTCGCAGTCAAAAACAATGAGGGCGCACGACGCGCAACTCGCTCCAAGCCGCTCAAACAGCAGCGGAGTTTTACCTCCCGGAGGATCCGTAGCATGTGCCTGTGCGCCACCCGGAGGGAGAAGGACCACAGGAATATAACTTGACTGTCTGCGGAGTTTGTTATTTTTTGGAATTGGTGGAAGAAATCATGCCTTTTTGTAAACGCACGATACTTCCGAAAGATGTGTGCAAGCCCGACGGCAGGAGGCTGCTGCAGCAGCAGCAGCAGCGGGGGGAGATTTTCGGGGACTTGGTGGACGTGTGCAGCTTCACCCTGTGCTCGGTGCTCCGACAGCTCTCGGATTTGTCCCGGCACTCGGTGAGCATCCTGGAGGAGCTGGAGGGAGACCTGGTGTCCATCTGCCACCGGTCCTGCGCGCTGGAGGGCAGAGTGTTCCGACTGCAGAGGCACGTCGCAGAGCTGGTCAGCAAGCCTCCACCGAGAAGTAAGAGAAGATTTTAAAAAAACAAAACCAAAACCAAAACACCATTAGTTCAGCTCAAGGAACGCACACCTGCGGTCACTTTGCACAACTTGCAGTTGCAGAAGGGGAGCTGAAGCAGCTTTTTAGTCTCGTGTGTGGTGACAGCAGTTGGGTCAAACTTTTGCGAAATCAGCGCAGATTCGGGGTTTTGTGGTTCTGTGAGAAAGCCATGACTCGCCGTGGCCGCAGATAGTGAGAGGTCACCCCTGTACACTGCATGCTCACGTTTATTTGGAGTGTGAGTAAGTTTGAGGTTTGTTATTGTCAGCTGTCAGCAGAGTGCCCCGCGTTCAGTTGCTTCAGGAAATACCAGAATTTACTTTGGAAAGATGCCGAAAAGAGATGAAACAGCACTTGGAAATGTTAGGATTTTACACGAAACTTGATTTAATTGCGAAGATGTGATGATTAAGGAGGTAGAGATAATATTACCATGCCATTAACTTCTGTATTATAAGTGTTTGGGACAGCAGGGAGGGCAAGGGGGTCGCTTCTCTGACCCGTGAACCTTTTTCGAACTTGGCTCGGGGATGTGCAGGTTTACAAGATGCACCTGAAGGCAGCACGTTGTGGGTGTGGAGAGTGGAATGTGGACTCGGTGTAAAATGCGTGTCACGCGTGTTCTGGAGTTTTGTCATTCTACCTGCCGCTTTGGCCTCCTGTGCTCCGTTTTACTTTAAATCGTTGTTGATGCCGATGCTCAGTTTGTGCTCAGCTGTCGGCCAAAGCACCAAAGTTTAGTTTAAAGTCAGTGGTTCTTCTGTATGTTGAGTGATGCATGTGCAGAGGCATGTAATTGTCTCCTGAGGGGGCGCAAACTGTTTCCTTTAACTCAAACCTGAGTTTAACTCGTGTATTGGCAAATATACAACATAAAGTACAGTGACTGATGAGCATTTAGCTAAAGGCAGGATTAATTTTTTTAATTAAGGTGCCACAAAGAAACCCAGATATTCTGGAAATCATAATATTTGATCACAAACGCTCAAGGCACAACTTTGAGGTTCGTGTGCACCCCTGCGCACAAATACAGATGTTTTATAAGAAGTATAAACATCAGTTTGTATTATTAAGTGTCAAAACAAACATTTAAAGAATAAGTATAAAGGATTCAGCTTTACTTGACTTTTGTCAAGTATTGTTTGTATGTGCATCCCTTCATGATTTGAATTACTTAATATATTACTGAGTAGATGCAGGTCTGTGTGTTTTTTTCTAAGCACTTGAGGTTGGCATCATCATCATCATCATCATAATAATAATAATAATAATAATAATAATAATAATACAGTACTACTAATGACATGAGTGCTGTCAGTATTAACATTCATTGGCGTTGTGTAATTTTTGAAGCTTTGGTCTGGAAGATGGATAGCAGACACATTTGGACCCAATCTGGCACTCATGGCTCAGTCACAGCTCTGGCAGATGTTTTCTGGTCCAGATGTGGTTTCAAAAGTCATGGCTTGACATGGGTTATGGCAAGTGTTTGGGTGGGCCAGATGTGGCCTAAATGTCACGACACATTTGATCAATCAATCATCTGATTGTTGGGGTTGTTTTTCTAATATTGTAGAGTTTTTAACCTCAGTATAAAGTGTGAACTGGTGCTACACGACTAAAACTACACACAAATAAAACTTTTGGAAGATTTTTCCTGACAGTATTCCAGGCTCTTTTCCACTGAATCACAATTCCCAAATATGCACTCCTTTCTGTTAATGTGCAGTTTGAAGGGTCGACATTGTTAATGCTGTTATATCACACAAGCTTCAGCATATTGACGCTGCATGTTTTTATATGTGGGATGCATCCCACATACTGATTTTGCCATGTAAAACAGCCAGATTAAAAAAAGCAAGCTGTTTGTTTGTGTTCATGGCAGAGACAGTATAAAAAAAATGGGCGTAGCCATCGTTAGTGAAGTCCCGTTATGAAGCCTTGAGCTGAGCGGTTTTTCCCATCAGTGATAAGTGTAGGGAGGGGATCTGACTGTGAAGCTGTTTGCTTCATTGGCTAATGAGTTGTCATTCACAAGTTTCCTTTCTGACACATTAAAATGACCAGAATTTACAAAATGGACTTAATGTTTTATTCAGTGTAACATGAATTGAGTGACACTGAGTGAACTTGTCAGGAAAGTGTCCACTGAGGTCAAGTCAGAGGGTTTCTTCTGTGGGTAGCTGTGGCTCAGGAGGTAGAGCGGGCTGTCGACCAATCGGGAGGTCAGTGGTTCGAACCCTCGCTCCTTGAACCTGCGTGTTGAAGCATCCTTGGTCAAAATATTGAACCCTGAGTTGCCCCCAGTGCGTCCATTAGAGTGTAAGGTTGTGACTGTTAGGTTAAAAGTGATTAGACATAGGAAAAAGCGCTTGTGTGAATATGGCTTGTAGTAGGAAACTGCCTTGAGTGCTCAAATTGAGTAGAAGAGGGCTATATAAATTCTGGTCTATTTTATAGGACAGAAAGTCTTTTTGCAGCCATGGCTATCGCCCCCTGGTGGCCGTTAAAATAGAACGCAGGTTTAAAGCATTTTCTTGTTGGCTTCACTTTACAGATCTGGAAGCTGCATCCACCTTCTGTACTATCTATGGTTCATGGATACAAATTGTAAAGTTTTTTCATGAAGTCATCACAAATTTGCACCCAATGTATTTTCAGTGTATTCCGTGCCTGCAGGACGCGTCACCGGGGCTAATGGAGAAAATGGAGCTTTGAGAAAAGTGGGAAATATTTTAACTCACTAACGTATTTCTAACTTCTGCAGTGTAATACAAATGAAGTGTAAAAACCTGTCCCACGCATGACTCAACTGGGGCCTCTGCTGTGAGCTGCAAAACGTTGCAGAGTTTTCCCCCCCTTTAAAAGCGGAAAACGTTAATTTTGTTTACATGGACACGACTCTGTACATATGAGACCAGTCTGATGAAAAATTCTGTTCAGGAACGTGAAAAAAAAGGAAAATTCATCTTCTAAAACACACATCAGTAGATTAAAAGTCATGGCAGTTTCTGCTGTGAGACTGTGTTGTGTGTGCCTCGCATATACAACAGCTTAGGGAGGGACACTTGAAGAGAAGCAAAGCAAACATGTGAGAACATCAGTCAGAAATAAGCATAAAGAGGGTTTGGTTTTGATTTTACACGTGGCAACCAAAGCAAACGTGTTCTGTGAAAAACAAAAGGCTGGAAACCGGTCCAATGACGACACGAAGGAGCCGCTCTGTTCTCTAATATCTGACACGTTCATGGCTGCTTGGCACAGCAATACAGAGATGCAGCCCAGATGCACGATGGGAAATCTGCACTGTGGCCACCAGCCTGTTTCGCTTTGCAAACTTTGCACAAACTTATCGAAGGCGGCTCTGACTGTGTTTGCATTGCAGCTCAAGAAGAGTGAGAGAATGAATAAAGCAAACTGACTGTGAACATGAGTTTATGAGGCTGTCAGCAGGCTGTGTGTGTGTGTGTGTGTCTGTGTGTGTGTGTGTGTGTGTGTGTGTGTGTGTGTGGACTTACAGTATGATAAGACAGAAAGAGAAAGTCCCTCTTAAAACAGACCAGATGTAGAGCTGGAAAGAGGAGAGGAAGGGAGATAAAATACATTTTGTCCTTTGGTTTACTTTATAGAGACAAACTCACCCATGTGTTGGCCAGTGTGTGTGTGTGTGTGTGTGTGTGTGTGTGAGAGCATTTTTATACATGAGCTCATCTGCGTTTGATGCTCCTCACTCTTCTTCTCTCCCCTTTCTAAAATCCTGTGTGGGCTCTTACTGTATAGCTAACATGTGGGCCGAAGCACACGACTTAATAATCAATACAAGCCTGCCTGGGCCTTCATCGTCATCCTCACTTCACCGCCTCTTACTCCCTCTCTCTTACCTCCTACTGTCTCAGCAGGGAAAGAAAACACATTACCAACAGAATAATGAGGCCTAAATACAATTAAATTCAATTTTACTTATTTAGTACCGATTCACAACAACAGTTGCTTCGAGGTGCTTTATACTGTAAGGCAAAGACGCTACAATATTAGAAAGAGACGCCAACAATCACACAACCCCTTGTGAATGAGCACTTTGCGACAGCAGGAAGGAAAAACTCCCTTTTAACAGGAAGAAACCTCCAGGAGAACCAGGCTCAGGGAGGGGCAGCCATCTGCCTTAATTGGTTGGGAGTGAGGGGAGGAAGACAGGATAAAAGACAAACTACAGGAGAGAGAGCTATGGGACACTGTGGGAAACATTTGGATTTCTCAGTTTTGCTTATTCTTTAGGTCTTTTTTGACGGCATTTTTTTTGCTGCCTTACAGTTCTTTGACCCTTATGACCTCCCATTTATGCGTATTTAAACTTGTAATATTGGACACGTTTCTGATGAAATGAAGGAGCTGAAATTGTAAAATGTAGGAATCAGAAAAGTGCGTGATAAATTTAGCTATATAGCATTTTCAACTTGAGTGAAAAATAACAAGCCTGTGTGATAAAACTGTAATGAAGGACTGATTTTTTTTTTTTAATTCATCATTTTTCATTTATTTGCCCCCTTTGTATTTTCTCTGCGCCTGTGTGGTTCAGTTTGGTGACTTTGGCAGCTGGGATCAACACCAGCTGAGAGAAGGCAATGACAACACAAGAAGAAGTTTAATATGAAAAATTATGAAATCAGATTGGTATTCACTGTGGTTACTGTTCTCACACATTTAGATGAATAGAAACTGAAGTTTTCTTGTAATTTGTGATAGCTCCACAGAGCTGTCTGTCAGTCTCTGGTTTAGCTCTGCTAGCCAAGGCTCATGCTAACATGTTAATGCAAAATAACAACTGCAGCATTTGAGGGACGGTTGCCTAGAAGCACAGTTGACATTTTTACATGACAGCTGCTGTAACATTAGACAGAGCTAGTTAGATGTGATAATAGGGGACTATTAGATAAAACTTTAACAATTACTGCAGGGCTGAACGGGTCATGGATGGAATGTTGATCCGGGGCAGAGCAGGTCAGAGTGGGGGCGCACGTGACCGAACCCCGTGGAGTTCTGGTTGTGCAGAGCAGCGGGGGGGGGGGGGGGGGGGGGGGGGGGGGGGGGGGGGGGGGGGGGGGCAGAGTGTGGAAAATAAATGTGAGGAAATAAAGAGTAAAGAGAGATAAAGAGAGAAATAAAGAGAGCAGCTGAATCGGACGGGTTTCAGGCCTGAGGAGAGCTGAAAGGCTGCTGAATGAGGCAGAGCAGTGAGGATGGTGGATGAGGGAGAAGTAATTTATTTTATTTTGTTGTAGGCAGCTGTGTGGTGAATTTTAAAATGTAGGCGGTGACTGGTTCAATCTATTTCACGGTGAGCACTCTGTTTTTCTTTTGTACATTTTTTTTTATTAAACTGTATCACACATTATTTAAAATTACTTTTTAATATTTCCATAAAATTTCTTCTTTAATAAAAACTAAATTATTTAGATGTGTTAGTTGTTGTGTGTTGTACCCTCTGTTTGTTAATAGATTCTAAAATTTATTTTACCTTTACTATCCATAATGAAACAATCTGAATCATTTGTGAAACTAATAAAACCCCTAAAGCTCAATCTGGAACATTTGTTAAATCACGCTTATGATTGGAAAAGGTATATTAAAATTTCTAGCTTAACTTTTGGTCAGTGTTGCTAACTTTGCTGCTAGATTTAGCAACTTTTCAGACCCTCCTAGCGACTTTGTTTCCAAAATGCTAGTAGCGACAGATCTAGCGAGTTTTTCTGACGATTTTGGTGACTTCTGGAACAATTGCGAAAACCAAAATCCTCCACCATCACTGCATTTAGCATCAAATACAGCATTCGGACATGAGCTGTGGCCAAATTCAGGGGCTGCATCCTTCGAAGTCCACATTTCGAAGACTCCTCCAAATGCGGTCGACGAATGCGTCCTTCTTTTCTCGAATTTGAAGGATGGGTCCGGTGTATCCTTCGTGGCCTACCATATCCCATGATTCACTGCGCATCAAAACTCAAACACAAAATGGCGGAGGATAGCGGCCAAAAATTTTGAAAAATGACTGTTTCTGTGACACAAAATAAACTTTTAAGATGTTTTCAGATAAGAATGTAAATGTGTAAACCTTAAATATCAGCTTTTTAAAAAAATCAAGATATCGCTTAATTGCAAAAAGTGCTCGGCTGTTTTCGGAGCTGTCCATTGCCGCTGCTCTACCAACAGCTCGCCTCACTAGCTGTCAGCTGACCGGGCTATCGAGGCTCCCTTTAGCCGGAGAGAACGCCCGGCTGCCAGCACATCTTTTTCAAACTCCCGCTGGCTTTCGCCGCTGAGTGGAAGTTTATAATTCACTCAGATGATCTGTTTGGTTTGTTTCAGTGTTTCATTTGTTCCTCAGCAAATCGGTTTAAGGTGTCTGGATGTCCTGTTTTTAGCTATCATAGTTTTTTGCTAACGTTAACATAGCATAAGAAGTGACCACCTGCTTGGTTGATGTCGATTTTATTGTTTGTGTATACATTGTCTGCATATCTAGACATGCAGAAATACGAGATTTATTCAGTTTTTGGTAATTTCCTTTGATTTTTTTTCTGGCAACTGTCCTGTTTAGCTTCTATCAAAGGGTCATGCTAATGCTAAAGTAGGATCTTCTGTCTTCATCATCATGGTTAATAAAGACAGGGATCTGAGTGTCGGACATCAGCTGACATTTAGGACCAGCAGAGCTCTAATTACACATGCTTCGACCTAAATTAAAAGATAAAGACTAAATGCATCAGTGACACTCCCCTACTTTAGGTATAAATACATTTAAGCTGTTGCAGTAAATACTAGAAGATTTCCAGAGCAGCTGTGTCCAGAAGCTGGACCAACGTTAACTACAGTCACATCATATGATTAGATATGGCTTCCCTACTATTTACCAGGCTTTAACAGTTAACCATTAATATGGAAGCCTGCTGTTTTTATCCCCGGGTTTTCTGATTAGTTTATTTATTTATAATGTTTTCATTATTTTCACATTTTTTTGCTTTGCTTTTCATTTTAATCATGCTGGTTGCTTGCGTTTTTGGAGACTTGGAATACTAATACGTTTGATTTAACTGGGTCAGTGTGCTTATATAAATACAAATGACTTGACTGTGAATAGACAGGTAAACCCAGGTTTCATCTATACGAATATACTGGTACAGTTTTATGGCTGTAGCCCTACGTTAAATGTAAAAATAACTTTGAATTTGATTTCTAACATGTTTTCATTGCGATATGTTCTATAATGCTGCTTGTCCGAGTGCTTCCTGCATCTCCCCATTACACATAACTATGTCTAGTCAATCATAAAAACTTATGACCACGTACAGATCAAACTCACTCATGCCAGTCATCTCCTGCAGCTTGATTTTTGTTTGTGTATGCTGTTATTTATAGATCTTAGACAGACAGAATTGGCCAAATTGGTCTTGGGAGGTCATACTTAGAAAAGAAAATCCAAAACGACCAAGAAAATCCAAATCCATGCCCCTTTGCTTTTTACGTTCACATCCACTTGTTGGTTAGGTTTAAAAACTATTTGGTTAAAGTAAGGGCAAGATCGTAGTGTGGGTTAACAGCCCCTTTACAATAGTGTTGCTGCTCATTTAGAAATAATGCTTAGGGAGTGACTGATCACTCTTACTTACGCCATAACCAGGGCTTAACAGCGCACATGCCAAAGCACACCTTTTGTGTAAATTAGTCGCACCACCAGCTTTGACAGAGCCGTACTTACTGAGGTCATGGAGATGAGAACAGGCTGGTTAGTTATTTATTAGCATCATTATTTAGCAGTATTTAATTTCCAAATCCAGCTTTTTTACCTTGACCAGGTTGACAGTTACACATTTTTAACTACTGGTTATGCACAGTAGGTCATATTTTCCTTTGTGTATTGTTACTTTTAAAGGATTAACCAATATGTTTGTTTACTGTGACTCTGATGTTCCAGGCAGTAGTTTCTAGATCACAAAGATTGGGTTAAGAACATCTTAAATGAAGAAAGAATACCACACAGTGCTGTTATAGTTAAAACTGCAGTAGGCTATAATAAATGCCACTGGCTTTGGAGCTTTGACTGTAGGATGTAAGCTAGTTAGTTTGCAGTTCATGAGTATAATTCATTTCTTACACTTGCTCTCATGTGTTTGGTTTTGGAAAGGCTTTAAACAGACCCCACCATCCGATGTCTTTATGTATGGCTTATCTCTCCTCCTACAGCCCCATGCACACTCCTTCAACATGTTGAGATCATGCCCCCCCGTGCATAGTTATGGCTGCTAAACCACGAGTGGAAAAGTTAAAATGGATCCATACGACCGCCACCTGTGGTTAACATTTGGTTAGGTTAAGATAGTTGAGGGTTTTCCAATTTGTAAGGATGAGAAACACTCATATTATTTTCCCTCATTCATTAGAAGGAAAAAACTTGGATCTGTCCTTTCTCTCCAATAACAGCCACTGACACCCCCCCACCCCCTCCACCTGCCAAAAAAGTTGAGCTGCAAGCTGCACACACACACTGAAACACATGTTCCCAGCCTGGATGAGGGGATTTTTTCCACCCAGTGTAGACTTTGTACAGGAGTCGGATCTCCTGAGCCGCTTCCAAGATCTCTGCACGGTGAAGAGACGAGGGAATCGGAGCTGGCTTCCTCCCCCCGGACAGGAGGGGAGGAGTCACACTGATACAGAGAGGAACAGGAGGTCAGTCGTCACTTTGGAGAGCATGATAGTGGGAGGAATCTGTGCGTGCGTGTGTGTATGTGTCCACTTTCCACTGGAAGTTGTCACTCAGAAGGGCCCAAACTTGAGGAGTTTGCCCTCTGCAACACCTCCCCTTCAGCATTTTTCATGCTGGGCTTATTTCCTGCCATTTTCTGTTGGCTGCTGCTGACCCAAAGTGGGGCGGGAGTATCCCAAGTATGTGAATGGGAACCAAAGTTTAGTGTTTTCTTTTTGTGCTTTTTTCCAGCTTTATACTATGTGGGAAACCACATTCCTTTTTTTGACCCAGCACTGAGTTTTTCTAAGTTTCTTGTAAGAAAATGCTCCCCCCTCGGTCTCACAGTCCCAGCCGTGTTAGTTGTATGAAGAACACATTTCAGTTCACTTGTGGACAATTCCCATTTCCTGAGCTCACAGCAGGTGTTATCCCTAAGCTGCTGAAGGCAAAGCACCTGCTGTGACATCACTGAAAAGGGGTGTGCCCTTAGTTTTGCTAACTGCTGCACAACTGCATGAAAGTGTCATTCACTTCTGCAGGTTTTAATTACCCAAATCACATAACACTGGAGAATTTCATTCAAAAATTCTTTAATGAAAGCAACATTAGACCAGAAGCAATGTCCACATTTTATATATATTAGAGAAGGAAATAACTTTTGCTTGCTTACTGCTGGTAGCGCTGTTGCTGACTACATTTTTTTTTTTTTTAAACATTTTATGGTGCATTCACTTGACAGGGGAATTGCTGACACTACTGTGTTGTCCATCCATCTATTATTGTAACTGCTTATACAATTCAGGGCTGCAGGGGGTTGGAGCCTCTCCCAGTTGCCTAAGGCCCCAGACACAGAGACCTAAAGACCAGCCAGCGACTGTTTGCTAACCACAGTTCACGAGGGGAAACGCGTTTATCCTGTGACCAGTTGGCAAATGGTTGCTGGAGGTTGTTGGTGTTTGCTATGTGAAACTGGTTGCAAAGAGGTTGCTGCACTGAAAACCTCCTTGTGATTTCTTTTGTTGCTAGCAGGTTGCTGCAGCTGCCTGTAGTTTGCATTGAACATGCCCACTTGTCTGCAAACACTCAAATTACTAGCCAGGTGTTAGTGAAATGGTGTGACTATTAACAAGCTGTCTTTTGGATAGTTTATTATGGTGTGCTTTATGACTTAATCTATGCATGGAAAGGCAGCATGACAGTAGATTAAAAAACTAACGTGCAACTATTTTGGTACTACAGTATTTTTTTTTTTAGCCAAAACATGCAGTTTTTTAAATGGGAAATATTTGACATATTTGATTAGGGTTTTGGACATGGTGGTTGGACAAAACAAGACGTTTAAAGATAGGGATGCACGGAGCCAGTACATGAATCAGATACCAGGACAATCTGCTGATCTATGGGCTAGTACTTATGGGCACACAGCATGTTGGTGTCCACTTGATTAGAATAATTTAACTCCAGCTGTCTTGAGGTGCAGGAAAAGAAACTACTGCATCTCTATGTCTGTGTAGATTCTCAGTTATCCAGGTCATAGTAGTCTCTGGAGCTTGAAAAAGGCGACTGGACTTCTTTTTGTTTCTTGAAGACGTTTCACCTCTCATCCGAAAGGCTTCTTCAGTTCTCAACCAAATGGTGGAGAGACCCAGGTATTTAAACCCCTGTGGGCGTAGTCCCCTGGAGGTGGTTATGACCCTCTATTGATCATGTGCTTGAACACATGTGCCCAGGTGTGAAGGGGGCGTGGGTCATATTTAATCAGTGGTTTCAGTTGAAACCAATTTAGGACTCCGCTCCATTGTTTCCTGTGGCCTATTGAGGTCACTGGAACAAAGGTGTGAATGGGGGTTGAGACGTCTGGGAAGGGAGCTCAGGACAGCACTGTAAGCGGGGGAAAGTTGGTGACGTAATCCACCTCCTCTGTTCAATGATGGTTGTTCACAGTGGACATAGATGGCTTCTTTCACTCCTCTTTCAAACCATCTGTTTTCCCTGTCCAAAATGTGGACATTGGCATCCTCAAAAGAGTGCCCTTTTTCCTTCAGATGCAGATGTACTGCTGAATCTTGTCCTGTCGAGGTGGCTCTTCTATGTTGTGCCATTCGTTTGTGAAGAGGCTGTTTGGTTTCACCAATGTAGAGGTGCGAGCACTCTTCACTGCACTGAACAGCATACACTACATCGCTGATCTTGTGTTTGGCGGGTTTGTCCTTGGGATGAACCAGTTTTTGGCTTAGGGTGTGACTTGGGTTGAAGTATACTGAGATGTCATGCTTGGAGAAAATTCTTCTGAGTTTCTCTGACAAGCCTGACACATATGGGATGACAATGTTGTTCCTCTTGTCCTTCCCATTCTCTGTAGTTTGTGTTTGGCCTTCATTCCTGTGCATCTTAGCTGATTTGATGAAGGCCCAGTTGGGGTAACCGCATGTTTTGAGGGCTTTCTTAATGTGTGTGTGTTCCTTATGCTTCCCTTCTGCCTTAGAGGGAACACTTTCCGCACGGTGTTGTAGGGTCCTGATCACCCCAAGTTTGTGTTCCAGAGGGTGGTGGGAGTCAAAGAGGAGATACTGGTCTGTGTGTGTGGGCTTCCGGTAAACTTCAATGTTGAGGCTTCCATCTTCCTCGATAAGCACCGCACAGTCCAGGAATGGTAACTTGTTATCTCTGGTGTCCTCCCTGGTAAAACGTATGTATTTATCCACTGAGTTAATGTGACGAGTGAAGGCTTCTACTTCTTGGGTTTTGATTTTGACCCAGGTGTCATCTACATATCTGTACCAGTGGCTAGGTGCCTTCCCTTTGAAAGAACCAAGAGCTTTACTTTCCACTTCCTCCATGTAAAGGTTGGCTACAATGGGAGACACTGGGGAGCCCATGGCACATCCATGCTTCTGTCTGTAGAATCCATCATTGTATTTAAAATATGTTGTGGTAAGGCAGAGATCTAAAAGTGCACAAATCTGATCTGGGGTGAAGCTGGTTCTGTTCAGTAAGGAATCGTCTTCCTGTAGTCGTCTTCTGACGGTCTCCACTGCCTCAGTTGTAGGTATGCAAGTGAAAAGTGAAACCACATCAAAGGACACCATGGTTTCATCTGGATCCAGTACAAGATTCTGGACCTTGTTAGTAAAATCTGTAGAGTTTTCAATGTGGTGGGGTGTGATGCCAACAAGCGGTGATAAGATGGTGGCGAGGTGTTTGGAAATGTTGTAGGTGACCGAGTTTATACTGCTGATAATGGGTCGAAGTGGGACTCCTTCTTTGTGGATCTTTGGGAGTCCATAAATGCATGGAGTGGCTTCTCCAGGGTACAGGCGGTAGTAAGTGGGGCGGTCAATGGCTTTTTCCTTTTCAAGTTGTTGCAGCATCTCTGCATCTCTAGATTACAGCAGTTGCAGCGCAATGAGACCAATAATAACACCAAAACGTTTTACTTTTTTTTAATTGTATTTATCTTGGCCCTATTATTATTTATTATCTTACTAATAAATATAAATTAAAGAATATTTTCTTGTATGTATATTTGTTACATTTATTGTATTAAGTTAGGAAAGACTCCCATTCTCTTTATTAAAACTTTATTAACACAGATATACTTGTACTTGTGCTGGAAAATACATGAAGTCCAGGTATCTATATAGTATCCTGGTAAAGTTGGATCAGTGCATCCCTATTACCAACCCCTGCCTGGTATTAAATATATATTTTTTGTTATTAAAGTTGTATTTATTTAACAGAAGGTACTGATAAATTATGAATGATCTTTAATAATAATTATATCCAATAAAAATAAGACTGTGTAACAGATTATTATTGACTTAGTCAAGTAAAAGGTAGTTCAAAAGAGGGACATTTGATGGTGCAGTTAATGTTAATCTTTCATTCAGTGTGTCCATAACACTGGAATTGTTTTGCTCTTCTATTTCAACCCAAATCCTCTTAATCAAAGAGCTGATGAGGAAATGATTAAGAGGCTTTACCTCCTCTGTCTTTCTCCTCCTCCTCTCCTTCCTCATTCCCACGGGTGGATGTCACCCTCATGACTTAGTATCCCTGCATGTCGTCGTCTCCTCTCTGTAATTCCCCTTCCCCTCCTTTCTCACATTTTTCTTTCTTTTTTTCATCTTCCAACTCTCCTCTGTGACAGGAGACAAACATGATCCTAAAATTCGTTTTGCGCTATGGTCAGCGTTTGATTTTGGACTTCTCGACTTTCAATATGGAGGTGTTTTATAATCCCACAGTTTTTTTAATCATATCTACAGGCCGTGGACTCTTTCCTTGAGTCAAAATATTCACTTTTCCTCCCCCTCCACCTCTCTTCCTACAGTTGATGATTCAGAGGGCAGCAGCACTGAGAAACTTCCTGCCACCACTCCAACTTTTATTTTTTCAATAATCTTATTTTGTTTTTAGTTTAAATCAATATTTGGAGCTGCCAAATTGCCAGAGGCAAATGTAATTTGCACATTCTCATAAACTAGGTGGAATTATTCATTCAAATACTGTATTACATAATGGCATAGAAAACTATGGGAAAAGCAGACATGAGAGCTTCAAACATAAAATAAATAAATAAATAAACCTATGTGGATGATGTATTTTGGGGCAATATTTAACAGATGCAGTTGTTGCAATTCACAAACAATAAGTTGAACATTTCAACCCATGAACACTTTTGATGACCTCGTTGCAGAAAGGGTCCTGAAGGCCCTTCTGCGTGCAGTTTGTATGTTCTTTCCTGGACAACTTTGCAAAAGAAATTCTTAGTGTTAAGAATTTCACTTCCTGGTTAAATAAAGGTTGAAGTAATATGTAAGCATTCACCAGCAAAACTATCTCACTGTAAATTATTTGAGCAGATCTGCATGTCTCTGTTAGATACTGGTTGCATTCTGGCATTTGGTTATATAGTTTTTCCCTTATCATCCAACTAAAACACAGAAAATATCCATACCGTAGACCAGGGGTGTCCAAACTATGGCCTGCGGGCCAAACTTGGCTCGAGCTCAGATTTGATTTGGCCTGCGAGTCCATACATGTTATTTTTGGCCCGCCCGACCAAGCAGTGGATACAACTGAGCATGCAATTCCTCTTTTTAACTCATGGAGGCAATGTCGTGCAACGTGTGCCAACTACTTCAAAACCTAAAAAAGAAGAAGATCGAATGGTAACCAATCACAGCCCATGCTGTGATTGGCCCATGACATAGAAATTTTTGGAGACTCTTTGAAATAGCCCGGAAAGCTGAAATCCTCCACCGACGACCTGTTTTTTGTGCATACAGCGCTCCCTTCGTACATACAGAGTTCACTTCCCCAGACCTCGCAGCAAACACAGCTGCAACTTTTCCAGAGACACTTGTCACAGTTTCCTGCACCACATGCTTCCCAGCTCCGAGTGAGGTCATGGTCATCAGTACGGGTGTGCAAACGAGGCAGTATGCAGCAGTTAGCACTGGTGAGTTCAACGACTGTTTTAGGGAACAAATATAACATCACAGCTAGTAGATAGCTGATGTGGCCAAAAAGGACTGGATTGATTATAATGTAGATACAATAACGTTCATAAAGATACTTACAAAACAGGTCATTTCTTTATTTTATTTATAAGTCCTGCATAAAAGTCTTTTTTTTTTTCTGAAATCACTTTTTGACACAACACTGGCAGCTGGATAAGAACAAGTTTCCAGAGACGTGAACATTTGCAGAGAAAATGTTCAGCTTGTTTGGCTCCACATATTTGTGTGCGCAGATTGCCGCTTGAGATCCAGACTAAGTGACATTTTACGCAGTTCTACCACTGCTCTGGAGCCAGACCTGCCCTGTGTACCTTCACATTAGTGTCAGTAGCTTACCTGTTGCTCTGTTATCAGAATTGCACAGCAGTATTTTACAGTTTCTGTATGTTATAAATTTCAGTTGGAAATTCAGACTTTTATGCTCTACATTTGGTTACTTCATGTTTGTTTGCTGCATGGAAATGAAAGTATCAAATAATATTTATATGCATCTTTTATTCTTTAAAATAATACCATACCTACCATACCAAAATACCTTGGGCACTTTCACATTGTCAAGTCTGGCACTCCTTGAAAAAAGTTTGGACACCCTGCCATAGACAGTATAAAAGCATCCACCTCTGACAAGTGAAGGAAATGCACGTGTCTTAAATCTGCATTCTATTTAAAGACCACCAGGGGGCAATGCCTGGTGTTGCAAAAAGACTTCTGGTTCTATAGCGGTCTGTGGGAAAACTGCCCTCGGGCCTGGCCTCTGTAAACACTTTAATGACAGGTTTATGGGCTCAGTCACTCATTTTGGGTCATGCTGAATAAAACTTTAAGTCTGTTTTATACATTTTGGTCATTTTAAGTCTCAGAAAGGTGGATTATTCAGGGTATGCTCACTGACTAACAGCTTAGCCAATGACCGTTTGGTTTCGCGCATCACATTCAGTTTCAAAAGCCCAAGATGGCGACAGTTAAAAACTCTCAGGTTGGGGTTTCATTACAGGGTGACGTCACGGTGGCTACGTCTATCATTTGTACTGTTTATGGTATTTATGCAACTCTTGGTATATATTTATTTCATTTCACAAGTTTCCATGGATCTGTTGTAGCCACAGGTTATTGTTGTCCAGTATATCCAGCACCTCTGGCCTCTGGGATCAAAGAAAAACCCAAAGTACCATCACATTTTTGGAATTTTGGCATCTATTCAGTATCACAGAATTGATTTTTCTACCATCACCAGCTTATAAATGTTCTAAATTTTAAATGAGACTTAAAGTGTTTCCACCACATCCCATTCAGTTTTACGAAAGTTGGTAAATAATGAGAAAACGCAATAGATTTAAACAAGATTTGAATTTTGTCTGACATTTTAATTGACATACTGTGCTTCTCTGTTGTGTTTGACTAGTTTCATACTTGAAGGAACAAATATTTTTGTTGATGGTGTCACAAACGTGTGTACTGAGCACGGTGTTCTGCAAGGAAGCCTTCTAGGTCCTCTTCTGTTTTCAGGATAATTCCTCCATCTGGGTAACATTATTATCCCAATAATGTGGAATATTACAAATGTTGCAGATGATACACAAGTTCTCGTGTATTTCACCAGACAGCCTCAGTTTTTTGCCTTGTTTACTAATATGGTAAATGGACTAGCTCTTATATAGCGCTTTTCTACTCAGTCAGAGCACTCAAAGTGCTTACACAACACGTTTTACATTTACCCATGCACTCACATTCATACAAGCACTTCCATGTTTCTACTAAGCTAAGTGCTTTTTTTAATTAACTAACATTCACACTCCGACAGGACGGTCGGAGAGCAACTTAAGTATCTTGCCCAAGGATACATTGGCATGTAGCCTGGAGTAGCCAGGAATCGAACCGCTGATCTTCTGATCAGTAGGTGACCTGCTCTACCTACTGAGCTACAGCAACTGTCTTTGATTTTTTCTTCAAGCAAGAACTCTCAAAGTGTCCGCTGCCTCTCTTTTAGATGCTCCTTGGGTTTGATACAAAGAATATGGGGAAGTGTTTCTGTATTCATGGCCTTAAATTTTAAATAGCAGAGCTAGGGCAAAGTTGATGTTGCAGATATGGCAACAATTAACTTTAGCTTAACATAAGAACCAGATTTCCCTTTGATTTTAAATGTAAAGTTAGAAGATCAATTTGTCTCAACTTTTGTGTGATTTTTTTTTTTTTGTGTTGTCAAACTAAGCAGGAACTCATACTGAATGATTTGACTGATTTTTATGATCTCTCTGAAAGCATGAATGTGTGTGTAGGAAGTTTCTAGTGAGTCTTTGTGTGAATGCACATTCTCAGTGTAAGTGAGAATCATTAGGATTGTTTGGAGGTGGAGCACAAGCCCCCTTAGTGGTCTATTTGGTAGAAGTGGCTGTTAATTACCCACTTGTGTGTGTGTGTGTGTGTGTGTGTGCGTGCGTGTGTGTGTGTTGGGGAGAGTGAGTGAGTGAAAGTGCTGTTGTTCCCCCAGTTCATGAAAGTGAGCTGTGGTTTCAGGTAAATGGAGTCAGAGAAGAAAACCTACTAACAACTTCCTGTCTTGGCAGGGAACTTGGTCCTTTCCCTTTCTCTCTCTCACACACACACACACACACACACACACACACACACACACACACACACACACACACACACACACACACACACACACACACACACACACAGAGTCATGTTTCCATCTCTTCACAGGACATTGCACTGTCTTATAATTATTTACAGAGATGTACCCAAACCTTAAACCTTCTTCAGCATAAACTTGAATGATTTACGTCGTGATGACTTTCTTCATAATGTGACTGTAAGCAGATTTATGTCCCCACAACAACAGCAAAACAAGCACACAAACACACACACGCTTACTGTTAAATGAAGGAACTTATAGTGTTACCAACAAAACAAACAATGGATAGCCAAAAGGGATGAAACTTTTACATTTCGCCCCCTCTGCTGGAGCTTGTGTGTGTGTGTGTGTGTGTGTGTGCGTGTGTTTTGTAGTCTTTTGTACCCGTGCCTCATGCTGTGACTACATGTAGTGTGTCTTTCTCTAATATCAGCAGCAATTTGTCAATGTGTAAACACACACACACACACACACACACACACACACCACACACACACACACACACACACACACACACACACACACACACACAGGCACAGGTGTGAACAGTTTGAACAGGAATTTGAAAGATGGATGATAATCAGAGGCAAAGGAGAAAAAAAATATTAAATGGGTTGAGGAAAAGGAGCAAAGGGAAGAGGGAAAGAAAGGAGGACGGAAATGCAGGAGGGATGGGAGGATAAAGAGGAGAAAAAAGTAAGAGTTAGGTCATTTTTCCTCATTTGGTATTTAATTTGTCACCTTTTTTGAGAGGAAAAAAGTCTTTGAAACTATGCCATGGAGTTAAGCACGTAATATTTTAAAAACAAAAATGTGTCAGCTACTCAGAACACTGAGTAATGTTTGAGTCTGATTTTGTTGTAAACACCCTGGAGCCCATTTGAGTTGGCCCTGATATTAGTGTATAACTGTTTTGCATGTGTTTTCAGCCTCATATTTGCCAGGCCTTGTAGCACCCTGTAGTGGAGAATAAGTGCTTAAATTCTTTACTTAAACTGTGGGGTGGGCCCCACTGTGGGACATGGAGCGACTGCGGGTTGGGTGTAGACAACTATGAAGTAAACTATGAAGTAAAACTAAGGTGATTGAATGGTTTTTAATGGAAAATATGTAACATTCTGGCTCCTTATTGTTATTACTGATAAAAAAAAATGTCAAGTATGGGGTTCGATCCTTTTCTGGCTTTTTAAGAATGTTGTGCAAGAAAAGCATTGAGAAATAGTGACATAAAGTTACCAAAAAATTTGCAGCAGGCAGTTTATTTTTTCCAGAATAAAAGCCCTATAACCCCACTTTGCAGTACCTGCCCAGCACGTGATGGTGCAGTTAGAGACCGGCTGGTGGACTGTGTAGCAACTAGAGTTACAGCACAGTATATATTTCTTGGTAGAGAGCTAAGAGACTAACACATGACTTCTCACAGATCAAAAGTTACTCAGTGACTGTTAACAAGTCAGTGGTGTCAATACTGTTCACACAATTAGTTTCTTTTGCCCCCAAGTGGCTGAAAAATATTCCATCAAGCTGAGAATTCTTTCATTTGATCTATTATCTTCTTTTTAAATTCTATGATTACATTGTAACATAGATGTACCAAGACTGTAGGCAGAAGAAGGCATTAGGGTTGGGTCCTATGTTAAAGGTTTCAGCTGACCAGTGTGAGTCTAGCAGCTGGTGATTGCCAAGGTAGTTACAGAGGTTTGTGGGGTGGGGGTTGGATATTTCCCCCACAAAGAAGGAAATCTGTACAGAAAAAAGGTTCATAATATGGCTCCAATCAAGCTGCCAATACTTTTTTATTTGTATTTCATGTTGTACCAAATTGAATGCCCAAGGAAGCAGATAATGTGATTAATAAATGAAAAGTCATCAAGAAAATTGCTTCTACCAGTGATGGAGTCAGCTCATATATTTATCTAATTAACCAGTCCTATCTAATATACCATTGTATAGTGTTAGTTCTGACATCATCAGCCATTTCTGGGTCCAGTGGTCCGCCATTTCCCCAAAATGACTTGTTAAAAGTTAAAAAAAACAGTCCAAATTCTTTCAGTTTGAAGTAAAATAATCAATGTGGCTGTTCTCCTCAGTTTTACAATAAAGTTTAATGTCCAGGCATTCATGTTAGAGAAGATTTACAAGGTTAAGAGTAGTTAGAACTTAGCAGGACATTAGCTGGCTAGATTTCTAAAGATGATAGACCATTTTCTGCCTGTATTTCTAAAAAACTTAACATACAGCTCTGCTATAACTTTGGATGTAAGCAAGGATGCAAAACTAAATAGCAGCAATGTTTGGAGGGTTAGGTGAAATTGGGCTAGTTGGCCTATAATGATGTGCTACCTGGTGGCTAGCTACAGAGCTGTGGTTAGGGTAATATAATCACAATAGCACAGGAAGGATTAATTCTTCCCAATAAAGGAAGTAGATGCAGAAAACGGACCAAACTTCAGTCAAGGTAAAGTCTGAGCTGATCCATCCACATCACAAGGTTAGCCATTAATATGCTGCCGTGTGGTTTGGATCGCTCCCTATAAAAATGTGCCGATTGTAAGCTTAATGTCCACAAATCTTAGTCGGCCCATGAGTGATTCACTTCTGAAGCGTTCAAATGTTTGTTGTCTGGGACATGATGGGCCCATGGGATATAGTGTACAGTTAGCTTAAAGATGTGCTGTGCATGAATAGGGCTGATAAAAGCTGGAGAGCTGAGAATAGCCTTCCATTATTCTGGAGAGGCTTGTTTTTATTAAATAAAACAAGACACGAAGCATTACAACATGCTAAAAGCACAACAAGCTCAATGAATGCAGAAGAACCTGGAAAAAAGAAGAAAGATTGATACTTTATCGCTTAACAAACTGATTGTTTTCTGAATTCCATATTTTGAAGCGCTAATATTAGTGTCGTGTCGTTTTTATTTGTTTTTTTTTTATATTTGGACCAACAGGTGAAAGTCCTAAGTTGTATTAAGCAACAGACTAATAAATACTAGAATTACACTCATGAGAAATTAAGCATGACCTTCTTGGATGGGCTAAGTAGAGTTCACCACACAGCTGGGTATCTTACAGGGGCGATGATTGCAGTTCACAGATTACATAAAGGTCCCACACTGTCTGATAAATGGAGCAGCATTCATCTACTGCTTTGTGTGGCTTCTGACCCAATACTCAAAGTCTAGTTCCCCTAAGATAGTATTTTATTATCCAGAGGTTTTCATTACTTTTATGACTCAGTTTACGGTTTATTGTCCTGTGATGATTTCCCTGCAGAAAAAAAATATCACTGGAGAAGGACTGTCCGAGTGATCACCAAATTTCTCCACACTACGAGAAATAACAAACGCCACTGGAGTGCAGGAGATTGGGTAACAGCGGTGATATAATGCAGGAAGAGGCCCTGTGATGAAATCCTGTACATGTGCAGAACAGCACTCTCAGCTCTGAGTCCAGAAAGATTTTCCACATTTCCTCTTTTGAATCTGTCTTTTCTCTTCTTCTGTGTTTTCCTTTGTAGTGCTAAGGATAGTGTTTACTCTGTCTCCTACAGGGCAGATTCCTATCTGGCAGTGTGTGTTGAGAAAGTGTGTCTCAGTAGAAGCATTTTGTTCAAAGATCCAGATCCAGGCTGCTTGATGGCAGCAGTATGTAAATGCAACAAGTGGAACTGCACTTAGTAAAAAGTTAATAAAAGGTATATGCAGGTGAAGGGATGTCTTTGCAACATTGCATGATGATACATCAAGACTGTAGGCAGAAGAAGGCATTAGGGTCGGTCCTATGTTAAAAGGTTTCAGCTGACCAGTGTGAATCCAGCAGCTGGTGATTGCCAAGGTAGTTACAGAGGTTTGTGGGGTGGGGGTTGGATATTTCCCCCACACTCATTTTTCAGTAAATGCAATCAGGGAGGAACTCATGGATGACTTCAAAATCACCAATTTTGGATTATGCTAGTTCCCAAATATAGTTTATGAAATTGCATAGTTTTCAACACCAATTGATCAGACACCAACCGCTAAAACCGAGTTAACTATCATTTAGCCTCTGCTCACTTTATAAAGAAGGAAATCAGTACAGAAAAAAGGTTAATAATATGGCTCCAATCCAACTGCCAATACCTGTTAAATTGCATTTTATGTTGTACGAAGTTGAATGCTTAAAGAAGCAGATGGTGTGATCAACAAATGAAAAGAAGAGTCATCAAGAAAATTGCCCCTCCCAGTGATGGAGTCAGCTGATCAGAGGTGGCAAAAGTTCTGACATTCTGTACTTAAGTAGAAGTACAAGTACTTGTGTTAAAAAATACTTTGGTAAAAGTCAAAGTACTGGTTCAACTTCTTTACTTAAGTAAAAGTAAAAAAGTACAGGCTCTGAAATTTACTCAAAGTAGGAAAGTAAAAGTAGCTCTTTGGAGGACGTTTCTACCTGCTATTTTTGTGTAAAGCTGACTGAACATTATTATATATTATTGTAATAATATAAAATAATACATGAGAACACAAACTTTTTTCCAATCTAAATTTTAATTCTAATGAATGCACTCAGCTTGAATCTGTTCTGTAGGACACAAACTGTGAAAGGGAATTTAAACACAGCTCTGTTCTCTGTGTCCTCCATAGTAGAGGGTGACTGTGCCTCCACCTAAACACCAACATGAGGATACTCAGGGGTTACAGTGGGATTCAGAAGCTGGAGGAACCCTAAGATCAGCTGTAGTGTCTCTGCATGGGGAGAAGAATCACAGCTTTCTATTGTGAGCTGCAGTAAACAGAGGTGGCAAAAGTACTGACATTCTGTACTTAAGTAGAAGTACAAGTATTTATGTTAAAAAATACTTTAGTAAAAGTCGAAGTACTGGTTCAACTTCTTTACTTAAGTAAAAGTAAAAAAGTACAGGCTCTGAAATGTACTCAAGTAAGAAAGTAAAAGTAATTCTTTGGAGGATGTTTCTACCTGCTATTTTTGTGTAAAACAGACCGAACCTCATTACCGTATTTTTTCGGACTATACGTCGCTCCGGAGTATAGGTCGCACCAGCCAAAAAATGCATAATAAAGAAGAAAAAACATATATAGGTCGCACTGGACTATAAGTCGCACTTTTTTTGGGGGGAAGGGGGGGGGGGGGGGGGGGGGGGGGTGATAGAATCCGAGACCCAGAGCAGAAATTCCATCTTGAACGGCAATTTAAAATAATAATGGATTAAAGAACAGGACGAACACGGTTACGTAGCACATTCAGCTACATGACGCACAACGAACACGTGTTCGGTATGTTAACGTAACATTAAGTTATTCAGATAACCATAGCATAAAGAACATACTAACAAGTTAACCAAACCATCAATCCATTGAATTCTTCATCCTCGGTGTCACTTCTAAACAATTCCGTACACTCCGTAGACGAAGCGCCGCTTCCTCTTCTGTGTCGTGTTAGTCAGACTCGTCGTCAGCTGCAGTTCCAATTATTCCAGCCTTTCTGAATCCCAACAGGATGGTTTGTCACTGAAGCCCATGTTTTCTTGATCCATCCAATGACTTCCAGGAAAGTTGGGTGGCGCATTCTCCCAGTTGCCGTTAAGCTGTGCTCTCCATCCACTGCGCCCACAGGTTACGCAAGACTGCCTTAAAGCTGCAGTTCACGGAGAGGTCAAGTGGCTGGAGTATTTTGGTTCATGTGTTATAAATGTCACATATACGTCGCTCCGGAGTATAGGTCGCACCCCCAGCCAAACTATGAAAAAAAGTGCGACTTATACTCCGGAAAATACGGTATTATTGTAATAACATAAAATAATATTACATGAGAATACAAATGTTATTCCAATCTAAATTTTAATCCTAATGAGTGCACTCAGCTTGAATCTGTTATGTAGGACACAAACTGTTAAAGGGAATTTAAACACAGCTCTGTTCTCTGTGTCCTCCATAGTAGAAGGTGACTGTGCCTCCACCTAAACACCAACATGAGGATACTCAGGGGTTACAGTGGGATTCAGAAGGTGGAGGAACCCTAAGATCAGCTGTAGTGGCTCTGCATGGGGAGAAGAATCACAACTTTCTATTGTGAGCTGCAGTAAATGATGTTGGTGTGCAGGCTGTGATCAGCTGACCTGCTGCTGCTGCTCTGAGGTTTACTGCTCTGTGTGGATGAACTGAACTCACAAAGATGTAACCCAGTATTTCACAGCTCTCTGAGCTGATCTCCATCCCCTACACTGACAGCATACAGGCTGTAGAAATGCTGGATTCAGTGAATGAATCTCAGCATCAGCAGCTTTGATTCAAACTCATCTCTGCTGCACTGATGTAACCTGTAACTCTGACCATGAACACAAACACTGTGCTCCAGTCCAACACAGAGCTTTACTGTAAATACAGTACAACAAGCTAACCTATTTATTACACACTAAACTGCAGTATTTTCATACAATCTTTGAATTACACAAAGTCAGCATACTTCAGTTTATTTTCCAGTCCTTACCTTAATTCTAACCTCTCTTCTTCCTCTCCTGTCCTCTTTCTCCATCTCTGAGTGAACTTCTCTCTCTTTGCTCTCCCTGAAATACAGCAGCTCTTCTTTTAGCTCGCAGACACACTGTGTGACAAACTGCACACACTTTGTGTGTTTGCTGATATTTGTTGATCATTTAGAAACGTTGCATTTACCTGACACACGTTACTCCCTTCATGCTCGCTCCTCTTCAGTAGCGCTAATTAAGCTGTTTATGTGCCGCAGCGCAACTTACGGACTCGGTCCGGCCCGATTATAGCGCTATAAATGATACATTAATTACATGGGTTTGCGTATTTAATCCCTTTGTACGAGATCAGCCCCGGTGATGAAGGATACACCAGTACGATTGTCTCTTATGTGTTATTATTCCTCCGTTTAGGCTCAGATCGTTTGATGTTTGACGGCGCACTGACCGGAAATGCAAACTTCTCTCTGACGTGTTAAAAAGTAACGAGTCTGTTTGAAAATGTAAGAAGTAGAAAGTACAGATACTTGTGTAAAAATGTAGGGAGTAAAAGTAAAAAGTAGTCAGAAAAATAAATACTTAAGTAAAGTACAGATACCTGAAAAATCTACTTAAGTACAGTAACGAAGTATTTGTACTTCGTTACTTCCCACCTCTGGCAGTAATGATGTTGGTGTGCAGGCTGTGATCAGCTGACCTGCTGCTGCTGCTCTGAGGTTTACTGCTCTGTGTGGATGAACTGAACTCACAAAGATGTAACCCAGTATTTCACAGCTCTCTGAGCTGATCTCCATCCCCTACACTGACAGCATACAGGCTGTAGAAATGTTGGATTCAGTGAATGAATCTCAGCATCAGCAGCTTTGATTCAAACTCATCTCTGCTGCACTGATGTAACCTGTAACTCTGACCATGAACACAAAGTGCACCAACACAGAGCGTTACTGTAAATACAGTACAACAAGATAACCTGTTTATTACACACTAAACTGCAGTATTTTCATCCAATCTTTGAATAACACAAAGTCAGCATACTTCAGTTTATTTTCCAGTCCTTACCTTTAACTCTAACCTCTCTTCTTCCTCTCCTGTCCTCTTTCTCCATCTCTGAGTGAACTTCTCTCTCTTTGCTCTCCCTGAAATACAGCAGCTCTTCTTTTAGCTAGCAGACACACTGTGTGACAAACTGCACACACTTTGTGTGTTTGCTGATATTTGTTGAGCATTTAAAAACGTTGCATTTACCTGCCACACGTTACTCCCTTCATGCTCGTTCCTCTTCAGTAGCGCTAGCTAAGCTGTTTGTGTGCCGCAGCGCAACTTACGGACTCGGTCCGGCCCGATTATAGCGCTATAAATGATACATTAATTATATGGGTTTGTGTATTTAATCCCTTTGTACCCGATAAGCCCCGGTGATGGAGGATACGCCAGTACGATTGTCTCTTATATGTTAATATTCCTCCGTTTAGGCTCAGATCGTTTGATGTTTGACGGCGCACTGACCGGAAATGCAAACTTCTCCCTGACGTGTTAAAAAGTAACGAGTCTGTTTGAAAATGTAAGAAGTAGAAAGTACAGATACTTGTGTAAAAATGTAGGGAGTAAAAGTAAAAAGTACTCAGAAAAATAAATACTCAAGTAAAGTACAGATACCTAAAAAATCTACTTAAGTACAGTAACGAAGTACAAATACTTCGTTACTGTCCACCTCTGCAGCTGATATATTTATCTAATTAGCCAATCCTAGTAGGCTTAGCTTCCATTAGCACTTCAGGGCTAAATGACCAATACCCAAATGTTGTTCTTTGCGACCTCCCTACCAGAACTTGCCAGTAGAAAGCCAAAGTTCTACTCTGCTTCTCCTTCTGGACTCGTCTTGCCACTTATCAAGACGAGTCCAGTCCAGGGGTGGCTGTAGCTCAGTAGGTAGAGCAGGTCACCTACTGATCGGAAGGTCAGTGGTTCAATTCCTGGCTACTGCAGGCTGCATGCCAATGTATCCTTGGGCAAGATACTTAACCCCAAGTTGCTCTCCGACCGTTCTGTCGGAGTATGAATGTGAGTGAATGTTAAATAATTAAAGCACTTAGCTTAATTAATTAATCATGGAAGTGCTTGTATGAATGGGTGTGCATGGGTAAATGTAAAACGTGTTGTATAAGCGCTTTGAGTGCTCATATCTGAGTAGAAAAGCGCTATATAAGAACTAGTCCATTTACCATTTACCATTTACTTATCAGCCATCTTGGGGGGGTTACTATGGGCAAATATTATTATGCATACACTTCTGCAACAACTTGATTGGCTAGATATTGTTATAAAAGTAATGATTTGCTTCTTTGAGGTAGAGCAGATACAGTTGGGGAAATAATTGTTTGATCCCTTATTGAATTTGTAAGTTTGCTCACTTAAGAAGAAATGAACATACTCATATTTTTATGGTAGTTTTCATTTTAATGGAGAGAGACAGAATATCAACCAAAAATCCAGAAAAAATTACATTACATATTACTTGATTTGCATGTCACTGAGTGAAATAAGTATTTGATCCCCAAGTAAAACATGTCTTAGTACTTGGTGGAAACACCCTTGTTGCCAAGCACAGCTGCGAGACATTTCTTGTAGTTGGTCACCAGGTTTGCACACATCTCAGGAGGTTGACTCAATGACTGCAAGCCCAAATCATCACCCCTCCACAGCCGTACTGACAGTTGGTGTGAGTTGTCTGTGCTGATATACTGTGTTTGATTTTCACCAAACCTGGTACCGTGGATTATGACCAAACATCTCCACTTTGGTCTCATCTCATCTCTGCAAAGCAAAGCCATGTTTTGTTTTGTTTTTTATACAAGGAGCAGAGGCTTTTCTTCTGCCAGCCTTTTCAAATAAGCCATACAGTCTTTTTGTAATTATGCTTTCATGAACTTTAATATTTAACATGCCAACTGAGATGAGTCTAAGATTTAGCCCTTAGGTTATTTCCAGTTTCTCTGAGCATTGCAGGGTTTGACCTCAGGGTAAAAAATCACTGGGACATCCACTCCTGGGAAGATTGTGTCATTGTGTTAACACACACCTGAATGCTCCAGACCAGCAAACTGACAAAACATCTTCTTTTATAGAGGGGCCCACACTTGCTGAAGAATATTTAGTCAAGTGTATTTGATTAGCAGCTTCTGGCTGCTACCTACCTTCTTAAGTCCTGTGGAAGCAGGAAGGGCGTTCTGTGAAGTGACTATGCATCCACCATGCTTGCCATGTTGAAAATCTCACAAATTTCTGTTCAGGATTCTTTAAAGTGTGTCCCTCATCTATGATTGAGTAACTGCATGATGTGTTTCTCGCAATATTTTTAAGAGTAACTTTGTTAAAGCAGTGAGAAAGAACCGAACAAGAAAACCTTAGACTGGCCAGACTGGCCGACAATCATGTGAAACTCACCAGAAAGCTCTGTAAACTCTGTAAACTTTTTTCTGTATTTCAACATGTTAGGAGTATTTTTTTAACAGTATCCTGGGTATGAGAGCGCTAACACAAGCATCATGTGTTTGCAGTATGAAGTGCTTTTTTTTTATCAGCGTGTTTTTTCTGCAGAGCTTGTTTCTCTATTGTGGACAAAGAGCTGGCTGTCAACACCAACACGTCTAAAGTCGTCCAAGGCATGCTGTAATGGTGAACACAATCACTTCCAGATGACGGACAGAGATGAGTGTCTGTGTGTGTGTTTGTGGGAAGTGTTTAGGGTTTGAATTTGAAAATGGGAGAGAGAAATAAATCAGAAGAAATCACTGCACTGTGGATGATACCTGAAACACACACAGGAAAGAAAGAGAAGTCAAATGGATTTGATTTTAATAAGAGAACTGTTTCTTATATTTGACTAGTCTTCATTGGATATAAATGTAATGGACAGATAGAAACAGACGAGGCAGTGTGGTCCAACAGTACTGCAAACCTCAGCCTCCACAAAGTCCAGTAAGAGAACAAAAACTGGACATTTTAACCTTCATAAAGGGAGAACCTTTACAGAGAACCCTAATGATTCTCTGTGGGGTTTAGACCAGTGGATTTAAAAGTTTTTGTGGCACACTAAAGGGGATGCCAAAGTTTCAAGGTACCCCTGCATTCATATCTGTGCAAATATGTCCTTAATTTTGCCTTTAAGCCTGGAACACTAACGTGACTTTTGTAACATGACACTCTCACTCTTACATAGGTGAAAATCACTCTGTGTTAGTGTTCTACAACTGTGCGCGATGAACTTGTGATCTTGTTGCCTCTGATCTGGTTGCTTTGAATACGGTGACCGGCTATCTGGTCACTTGCAGTCTGTTGTTCTCTTCAAGGCAACTTCGGTGCTACAAGGAGGCAATAAGATGCAGTCGGTCTGCTGTCAACATGTGATTGAATGTGGTCAAGTTGGCAATTACATGCAATCTGTCTGTGATAATACAGTGATTATTAGTGCTTGCTGTTGTCTACAAACACAAAAGGTCACATCAAACAGAAATTCACATTAACTTCCCTTCAGAGGGCAGTCAGAACCTCAGATCTGAAACTGCTAACAGACTCTGTGAACCTAACGTAGTTGCTGCAGGACAGCAACTTAATTGCAAAATCACATATAAACTTGCTTTTTAATAGGAATTAAGCAGCAGAATACAACCAGTTGGCAACCAGTTGAGTCAAGTCCTCTATTGCCAAGAGACATGTTGCTGACAGGCTCAGATTGATTGTAATGTGTTGCCAGTCTGTCTGTCTTATAAATTACATGGCAGTTATTTGCAAACCTTTGCCAATCTGTTTGAGAGTAATTGCAGTCAGTCTGAGTTGAACCACAATTGCTTGGAGACAGGTTGCCTCCCACCAGCCAACCTGTGTAATTGTGGTTGTGGTAACTACTTGTAAAATAGTGCAACCACTGGTCAACCACTGATTCAGCTGAATTCAGTTCAGTTTTATTATAATGATTGTAAGGTATAGATCCTCCCTATGAGCTTAGACGTCTCCCTGTGCGCAAACAGTATGAAGGAAAAACTCCCTCTTAACAGGAAGAAACCTCGCTTAACCTCCTCAGTTCTAAAAGGATGAGCAGTCCCAGGTTATTTGACCTTTTTTTTTGGGTTGTCACCTTAGAGATGAGTTGTTGACCCACCCTGTCATCATAGAAGTTGTTAAGGGTCACATGGGTCAAGGTCAAGGAGGCTGAATAGCCTGGAAAGGGATCTCATTACTGCATTATACAGTAGGTAGCCCAATATAGAAGGCAAAACCTTCCTAATGTAGACAAATAGAACTGGTGTCAAGAAGTGTAAAAGCCAACTCATGACTAGTTAAACAATATTACTGTCACGATTAGGCTGTGTGGCTGACAAAGGTGGACCCAAGTGCAAGACGCATGAGGCAAAACAACCTTTTTTAAGGAAGTTTTATTGCTGAAATGCTTAACAAAGTCCCAGATACAAAATACCAGAATCCAAGGGGAATCATAAACCATAATGAAATACTCCGAAATCAAAATGGAAAGCACACACACCGGGTGGGGAACACAGACAACAATGCAACAAAGAACTAAACAACACTGAGACCTTAAATACACACACAAGGTAATCAGGGCATGTGGAAACAACAGGGAAGAACAGGTGAAACAAAGGAAACTAACAAAGAAGAAGCAAAACTAAACACAAAGCACAGGGAACACGGGACTGTCAAAATAAATCAGGAAGTGACCAAACAAGATACAAATGCAGACCACACGAGGAATAACATACATACTGGGGAAACAGACATAAGAGACACTACAACACAAGGGAGGGACACTAAGGGAAAACACAGGGAGAACTAAACTCTAAGCCTATGGGACGGGAAACCTAAACACCACACGAGGAAACAACGGGAAGGGAAAATAAATACAAAAGGGCCAAGACAGACACAGGAAAAGAAACCAGGGGGGAAGACGAGAACGAAGGGAAACCAGAATAAAGTACAAATAACTTTGACCAAAAACAGAATACAAAAACAACAACAAACTGAGTCTTAACTGTAAGTAAAACTAAGAAACACAACCAAAAAATACAACAAAAACAGAACTGCACAAATGGAACTCAAAACACTCGGCCACCAGTCTAGGACCATGACAATTACAGACCAGCACAAACATTAGTAGGAAAGTAGTGATGCACTGATTTGTTTTGATTCACTTGTTATCTTCATTATTATAACAGCCACGTGTCCATTATTCTGGCTGTTAGTTATGCTTGAGCAATAGTAGTAATTCAACATTGTGCACTGGAATGTTTTTTCAAAACAATGTCACAAAACAAAATCTGAACCATGGACCGGATTTTGTTGTTTCTGTAAAATGGAAATGAACTGCATTTCATTTGAAATGATAAATGTTTAGAAGCTGATTTTAATGTATACATCGTTTCTGTGAGAGAACAGTGACGGCCCAAGTTGCCCCATTTTATTCGATTTGAAAAATAAAACAAAAACAAAACATCACTGTGTTATAGTGATGTTTTCCATTTTCACAAAAATGTGCTATAATTGAACAGAAAATATGCAGTAATAGAGCAGTGCAATCAACGTCAACAATGAATTCAGCATTTTTATGATCGCCGTGAACAAATGTGTTCAAAGAGTTGCCAGGCCGACATGTGCACATAGATGTCAGGGTGGAGAATCTTACTTTGTCATACCCCTGGGCCTGATTATGACATGTTTTAACATAACAGTGCAGTAATAAAGTGGGTAATCAGTGGTTATAGAATATACTACAATACAGCAAATAAAACTTTTATAATAGAAATATGTTATTTTACTAAAATATATTTATAAGTTGTCAAAGTGGCAATTTTTTTCTTTTTTCCATATCCCTTAGATTTTATAGCCTGATTAAAATCAGTATAAACTTTGGATGTTCACTTACTTGGATGTACATTTGAAAACGATCAATAAACAGAAATATGGTGAAATTGAACAGTACGTATGAATTTCTAGGCCATGGTGTAATATGACATATCAAATCTTGGTAGGCCCAATGAACGCTGATAAGTTTTTATAATTCTTGGTGGTGGAGAAGCATGTGATTGGCTATATTTTGGTAATGATAAACAAAGCTATTGGCTCTCATGTGATGTGTTTGCTCAACCATCAAGTGGCACGGAGCACCATGGAGCCACCTTCTCAGCATTCATTTGTTCATCTAAAAGCAAACCTCTGCCTGCTCCGTTTCCCTCAGCAGCGACTTCCTCTGGCAGAGTCAGAAGCTTTCATAAATAAAGGTCTTTAAAAACTTTGAGAGTTTAGTTTCGGGTTGTCTGATTAAAGAGTCGAGGAGCAGAGAGGAGATGAAGCCTGGCTGCTTTCAGCGCTGTCAGGGGCGTATTTATTGGCAGGGCGTTGTGGAGAGGATGCTGAGCTTTAGACAGGATAAAGCAGCAGAACACACAGTTCTGATTCTGAACACATGGACCCGGACACCCTGACGAGTGTGTGTGTGTGTGTGTGTGTGTGTGTGTGTGTGTGTGTGTGTGTGTGTCTGTGTGTTTGTGTGTGCGCCCATGACTCCCGCTACCAGCCTCACTGCCTGGCAGCCATGATGCTCTGCAGTTTGGACATGGTGTGAATAAACAGTGTGTGTGTGTGTGTGTGTGTGTGTGTGTGTGTGTGTGTGTGTGTTTGTAAACATCACACAGACCTGTTATTTCCTCTGTTAACACCTCATTTTTTTCTGGCCTCCACATTTGTGTTTGGTGTCATTCTCAGCCTGCTTTTGCTTTGTTTTTCAGTATGATGTTGCAAATGGATTTGAGAAGGGGTGCTATTACAGCTGCTTAAAATGTAATCAGCCCATTATATTGGCGTCATCAGTCCCGTGCGTATCACCAGTAGGTGGTCTCCTCCGCCTACAAGCAGGCAATATTTACCTCACTCAGGACTGGTCAGTCTGACAGGACTTAACTGTAACGTGAGTTTGAGACCTGTCTTTTGGACTTAACCTTTGATTAGACTTACTTTTTCTTTTGCCTCTATTCACTGATTACTTTCATTTTCACGCACTGTTAAGACACCAAGAATTGGTCAGGTTTAGGCAAGAAAAATAAAGCTTACTATAACATTTACCACACAAGGTGTGTGTGTGTTGTTTTTTGGTAAATGGACTGCTACTTGTATAGCATTTTTCTACTCTAATTGAGCACTGTAATATTGCAAGGCTCATTCGCCCATTTTATGCCTAGGTGCTTTTAACCTGACATTCATACCCTCACACTCCAATGGATGAATACTTCAACATGCAGTCTTGAGGAGCTGGGGAGCCACAGCCACCCACACCAGAGTTATATGGGAAAGTAGCATGTTAAGTATCAGCTAATGCAAGCAAGCTTAGTTAGCAAGCTGTCTCCATAAACTGTACAGGTGCAACTTACAGACGCGCGTTCCAAGAATACAGGAATTTCACTCACACAAACTAAAGCACAAACTCATGAGGTGGTCTACATCACACAGCAAACCATATTACTTGTCAGATAATTTCATTAAAAATACTCCAATAGGCAGAAAAAGATGAAGAGGCCTCGTTCAGTAAAATGGAGAAGGTGAGGCCTAACACACACCCCCCTCCCCCCAGCTTGTTATTAAGGGCTAAAGCTGTTCGTTGTACACTCTGCAAACATGTACATTTAATGGTAAAGGAACTACTCATCCCATAATCATTCCAAATCCCAGATTCCAGAGCGAATAGCTTCCAACCTTCTTGAATATAATCTTTTTCAGTATCACATTGCTGTATAATAGAATATAATAGAATAGAATAGAATATAATAGAATAGAATAGAATGGCTTTATTTGTCATTATACAGAATGCACAATGAGATTGGAGGGCCACTCCTGTTCAGTGCCATGCCATAGGAAGGAACTACTCATCCCATAAATATATATATTTAGACATATATTGTATAGTGTATATTGTGTGTGTGTGTGTAGTATAGCCTAGTTATTTATGTGGTACAATGCTTCATTCCTGACTGTGATCACCTCTCTTGCAGTTCATGAAGTTTCGCCCTCATGGAGTGATCTGTTATTTACAAGTTCAAACATTTCCATGGTAACAGCAACCTCCACCAATTAGTAATGCCTCTGTTACAGTTTAGGATTGCGGGTACTTTTTTTCCCCGTGACATCGTGAAATTGAACAAACTTGTGGCTTCTTCAGAAGCAAACACTATTGTTTCGCAGTGTTGTAGTTTTTAGTTAGTCTACTTTGGATGGTTACAACATTAAGGCTCATAATCAAAATCCCTATGGAGAATATGAATTGGATTCTTACTTCTGTAGTCTCAGTTCAATTCAATTTTATTTAAATAGCCCAGAATCACAACAAACAGTTGCCTCAAGGCCTCATTGTTGAGCTCTTTAGGGATTAACTACCTTTTGGTGTCAACCTCAAGTGGCCATTAGAGGAAATGTAGTTTTTGGCATGTCCACGTTGGCTTCACCTTTTTGGCTCCAAGGGTTTCTGCTTGGACACATACCATGATCTCCTACAGGATCTGTGTTGCTCTCTATTTATCACTGATTACAAAACATGATTACAGACTGAGCCTAGAGGAAGGCGCCTACTGGTGATATAAATGGGACTGACAACAACGGGACCATTCAATTTGAAATCAGGTGGTTATTTGGTGTTTTTACTTCATGTCACGCTAACATTGCCTACAGCCAACCTGGAAGCTTTGATAAAAGCAAGTCACTTGGTCAGAGACCAACTGGCAACCTCTGGTTGCTAGGCAAAAATATTCCGCAACCAGTTGGCAAATGGTTGCTGGCTTTGGCCATGTGAAATTGATTGCAAAGAGGGTGCAGCACCAAAAACCTCTTTGTGATTGCTTTGATGACTAGCATATTGCCATGGCTGCCTGCAGTTTGCAGGGAAGACGCCCACTTGTCTGAAAACACTTTCAAACAACTCACCGAGCTCCAATCAAACTTAAAAAAGTGTGGCGCAAACTGGAAACGCTTGCCTTCAAAATAAAAGTTGTGCCTTACCGCTGCAACCAACACATTTCCGAAGGTGCAAGTTACTGGTTTGCAACACACTAGTCACAGTTTCACTACAGCTTGCGAGTGTTTGCAGACAAGTTGGCATCCACCGTGCAAACTACAGGGGATGTGGCAGATTGTTAGCAACTGCCAGCAACGACTCGGGGGTGTATGCGTGAACAGTTTCATCTTCACAAACATTTGAAATATTGAGTTCAAAGTTACCACAAGAGATTAAAATAAACCTGGATCCCCTTTTAAGCTCTAATTTAATTATCAGTGTCTCCTGTTTGCTCTGAGGCGCAGTGTATGAATTCTCTTCAAGCTTTTCCTGCTTGTCAGTGGTTAACGGAAAATTAGCTGGTGCAAGAAATGTCCTACATCTTTGTCCAATAAAACATCAGAAAAATTTGTATTTCCTGCAACATCTGGATCCTTTTTAGAGGCCCAAAGGAAAACCAAAGGAAAGAAATCAAACACACACTTTATAATATAAAGTGATTATATTAAATGTTGAAAAGAAATGTGTATGCGAGTCAACATCCGTTCTCTTTGCTCCATGTGTCCTCTGAGTGTCTGTCAGGGGCTTTTTGCATCATTTTTCCAAACTGCCTTTGTGTATTTGTACGTTAACAGCTTTTGGTCTGTAGTTGTGCTTCATGAGCTCAGTTTGGCATATAGCAAGTGATCTTTGGTCTCCAGTGCAGCTTATGTTTCAGTTTTCCTGCCTGTGTTTGTGTGTCTGTGTGCTGCTGCATGCCCTCCATCTGCCCTCTGTGGTCATTAGTGCCCTGTGTGAAACAGGCACTCTGCCCTGTCGCCACTCTCGCACAGCTTATTTACTTTGCCTCGTAACGCTGCAGACAGTCCAGTCTGTGTGGATCTGATTGCAGTGCGAACATTTCATTTGAATATCACCTAAATTTGTGGCTGTTTTTCAGGTTATGGTGCAGCTTAGCCTTTCACCCACCCGTCCTTACTGCAGAAGTAGTAAAGAGTATTACTTTTTTAATGTTGGCAGTTAGCCAGACTCTATTTTCAACTCCAAAAAACAAAGAACACCAGTATTGCAAAATTGCACACAAACCCAACAACGTGGAGATGATGAGATTATGATAAATGCACTTTAATAGCAAGCTTTCTTAAATTAAACACACTTTGCAGTGTTTTTCTAATGGCGGGGCTTACATTTTTGCATGGATTCGAACCTTTCATGTGTGATATCTAAACCTCTCTAAACACAGTGCGTCCACAGTAGATTGTTGCTGTATGTATTACCTTTGAACTACAGCTGCATTGAACTTTTGACATGCGGCTAAAATTTGTTTATTTAGAAATACACAAGATGTGACGAGTTATAAAGAAAAATAATTTCAGTTGTTTTGATAGAGAGCTTCACTATCCCACGGGGCCGTGAGCGTGTATAACAGTGTCGGGTGTGTCTCATTCAGCACTGGGATTTATTTTAGTTTTGAACGAGCTTTTGGGCCTCATGAGGTTCTATGCAAAATAGAGAACTGACTTTATTTCAGCATTTTTTTCCATCCTCATTTAAATGCCTTTTTATTTTTGAATTGGTTCCTAATTTAATAACTTTTTGCCAACATTTCTATAGAATTACAATCAAATTCGAAAAGGGAGGGAAACACGACCAGGCCGATGATCGAGAAAACCAAAAGTCTGTGCAGATTTAAGAGTCCGTTTTTCTTTTTTCAAGAAAAGTTGGTGAGGTTTCAAAGTTTAAAACGTTATGAGGAAGTGAGCATATCTGAAATTTAACAACATGGAGACAACGCCTCCATGCTATTAAATTTTCTTTTTCTGGAAAACCTTGTGTCTGATTTTGTGTGTGTGTGTGTGTTTCTGAGATTTAATTTTCTTGCATTCCTGGATTAAGTAGTGAGAAAAGTGATGTTACTGTAGTACTAATAGAAAAAAGAGCTGGAACTATGAAAATAAGCCCCAAGTCAATCCAGCCTAGAACTGAAATGAGTTGGATTGGTACTTAGAGCACGTTTCCACTTAATATGAGTACTAGGTTTCTGGTGGAAACCTGCAAAACCAAGACTATAAGGCTGTAAATTAGATTGTAACAAATAGTAAGCACATCAGCTGAGATTAGTAAAATAAAAACAAAAAAATGCAGCAGGAACGATCGCAGGATAAATTAGGAAAGTTTAATTTAACATGTGCAACAGAAAAATCTGGGATGGTTTTGCTATTTTAATGAGTCAGTTGTAGATGCGTGTGTTTTTGTGTCACATCTGTTGCTTTCTCTGCTGTGTTTGTGTGTGTGTGTTTATTTATGTGTGTGTTTATTTCTGCTTGACTGTGCTTGTGCGTGTGTGTGTGTGTGTGTGGGCAGGCTGACGCAGCAGAACTAACTGCAGCATGGTGTGCAATAGAGGCGGGGTTCACACACACACACACACACACACACACACACACACACACACACACACACACACACACACACACACACACACACACAAATACAAAACATGCTTAAAAACAGATTTATACACATACACAACCTTGTATATACTGCTCACAAATCTTGCACTGGGATATTAAAGTGACATGTGAAACAACATGTTGAGCATGTGCAGATATGTAGAAGGATAAACACATGCCCACGCGCACACACACACAGACAGACACACCACACACACACACACACACCATGGGATTGGTTTATCATGTGAACTGTCACTGTTGCTGGTTTTATTGCTGGAAAGAGACCACGTGAAAGAGAGAGAGGAGAGGAGAGGAGGGGGCAGTGAGGGAGAGAGGTAAGTGTAATCAAAGGGGGTGAGGATAGAGAAATAAGAGGGAGAGAGAAGGGAAAAGAAGTGAAGTGAGAGGACAGACAAGTGGACAGATAGAGACAGTAAGAAGGAGATTCATAGATAGATAGATAAATAGACAGATAGATGCGTTGGAAAAGGAGGCGATCACCAGCACAAGGGAGGACGGGGGACGGTGAAGATGAGGAGAAGATGGTCACCTCCTTCAGAGTGCATTTCTTTAAAGGTGGAGTGTTTTCTTTCTGGTCTGCATGTCCGTCCTGTTGGCTTCTTTGTGCACCACATTTGTCTCGTCATCTCAAGTGTGTCACCAAGTAACCAGTCAGCACATCAATACTGGATGTTGTTGTAGGGTGTGTGTGTGTGTGTGTGTGTGTGTGTGTGTGTGTGTGTGTGTGTGTGTGTGTTTGTGAAGCCTGCAGAGTAAAATCGGGGGGGGGGTTAAAGATGGTTAACTGTAATTGTGATTGTGGAACAATATGTGTGTGATGAAGAAGAGGGTGTAAAGGAGATACTTTCTGGCTCACACCTGTGGGGCTGCAGATCCTATAGCAGTGCTGCAGTGTGCATCAAATTCTGAAATGTGAGAATTTGCAGTTTTTAGACTGCGACTTCAGACTCTGGCTCTCTGTTTGGACACTGCTCACCACTGCCATAGTCATTATTGCAATATAAAGTACATATATGAGGATTTTGGGTTTCTTTTGAGCCATTTCCTGTTTTATTTTGAAATCTTTGTCTAAACTCATTTCCAGGTTTTGCTCTGTTCACTCTCTTTTCTCTGTATATATATTCCTCGAGTTGTTCACCTCTTGCTTGCCGGGTTGTCTTTCCAGTCAGTATCTCTTTTTTCCAGTGTTGCTGGTGATTGACTTGCTTTGGACTTTTGGATTATTTCATGGAGTTTGCTTTTTAGCCTGCTCCTTACCTGGATTATTTGCCACGCCCTCTTATCACCTGTTACTGACCTTCATCTGCTTTTGGATTAAAAATTTGGATTGTGGATTTTTCTTTTCTCTGCCTCCATGTGCGTCCTGCGTCTGAGTCCTCTTTGTTTTGTGACTGCTGCGACATGATTTATGTATCCAAAGCATGCTCTGCTGCAGCCAGCTACAACAGTAAAGCCTCTGGGCAACCAGCAGGTACCTCAACTGTATGGAAAAAATTGAAATGCAACATACACATCAACATGATACATTTACATTATAAAAATGTTACATTTAATAATATAATAAAATTACCCTGACTTTGATGTAACATCATAGTGCAGTATATCATATTTACGTTGTTCTATAAGGTTACTGCAATGCTTCATAAAAGTCTCTGTGGTTGGGCTATTTTGTATTATTCTGCTACAACATTATGTTACTTTAATCAGAAACAGCTGCAAAATGTTGACTGAAGGGATTTATGCTCCATAATTAGATTTCTTTCTTAGTATTTCCTCTAATATTACAATAATTACACTGGCACTGATCATTTTGGCTAGTTTCGTTAAAGATACATGTTTCTTTTAATAGCATGAAAAAAAACAATCATTAAGATCCAATAACAAAAGCCCTACTTTTATGCATCTCACCGTGTTGTTTGATGTTAGAATGACCACAATCCCTGTTACTTTCTGCACATTCTGCCCCCCGGTTTAATAAAACCAGTGGACCATTTCCTTGCACCATGTCATCAAATCCTACCTGTTAGACTTTGTTAATATTGCCTGTGTAATGCGCAGGGTTTTTTTTTTTTTTAGGGTTTGTTTCCTGAGAACAGCTCTCTGCTACTGGAATGATAGCGCTGTTATGCTTTCCTGCTTCATGCAGTCCTTTCACAACATCTCTTCCTTTCAAAGCTTCAGTGTTAGGGTCTTTCCTGCCGACATGTTTGACTATTGGAGCCAGAAGAGACCATATTTGGACGAGACGGGTGGAGAGCCCAAGTTTTCAGCTCGGGTAACCAAGGTAGCAAGCTTCTTGAGAAGTCTGTGCCAAACAGCAGGTTAAATTATTTGTCAGATATTTTCATTAAAAATGCCCCAAAAAGCACCAACAGTGCAAACATGGTGGATAAGTCGAGTTGAGTAACTTGAAGTAGTGAAGGTAAGGCCTACGATACAGCTGCTTCCTGACTGACTGTCAGGAAAAGCAGCCACTGCTCTAACTTTAAAACTTAACAAAATCCAAGCGTGCGAGTTAAAACAGTCCAACCACCTGAGAGTCATTATGAAGGGGGAAACTATCCATAGAGATGAACACATTATTTTTGTACCAGGTTGTAAATATGCTATAAAGAGGCTCTATAAAGAGTTGCACATTTTAACATGAAGGATTAACTCGTTTTAGGAGCTAGCTTCTAGTGGCCACTAGAGGAACTGCAGTTTTTCTTTGGATTTGCTTTATTTTATATCCCTTGATATAAAATAGTTCAAACATGGCAAAAAGCTGCTATAGTGTTGTGTTCTGCTACAGTGTTAGTGCTGCCGTGTCAAACATACAGTATGTGGAACCTTTGCTTTGCCCCTTCTGCAAAAAGAGTGTGAAGTCCTAAAAAAAAAGTATTTGTGATGTAGTGACCACTACTTTAAATACTTCTATTTCTTTGCTGGTTTTTGCACTTTGTCCTCTTTGTGATGAACTAAAGTGGTCCTTCCTTTTACAGTTCAAGATGAACTCTCAGCATATCCCACATTGCCCAGAGGTGAGAATATGTTGACTTCTTGGAATACGCCACAAGCCTGTATGTCTCTGTAGATATTGTTTGAATTCATTGAATGATTCTTCACTGTGGAGGTGGAGAGCTATGCAGATGATCTGTAAACTGACCTTGAAATGCATCTGATAAATTTACTAAGAAAAAAAAAATCTCATTAAATATGATGACCTGTGATTAAACCAGTCTTGGACCACCTGCTTTCATGCAAATGTTTTATTTTGTGCCATAAAGCACGGGAACTGATATAAACTCCTGCATGTTGAGCATTTACTCATAGAAAACTTGCTGCTCCACATTTAAATATTTACACACTTTCACACCCGGGAGCTGCTCCTTTGTTACATAATGTCTGGCTGAATAATTCATACTCGTTTTGTGTAGTTACTGCTGGATGATATGGAAATTATTCAAGCTCACTCTGCTTTGTTCCTGATGAAGCTTTTCATGTCAAATATGCCACGTCGTACCGGAGACCATCAGATATGTGGATAAATAGGAAGAGGAGGAGGAAGTCAGTAATGATGATTTGCGTGTCAGATAGACACTGACAGAGATATGAAGACGCTGGTTCGCTGTGCGACGGCGAGGAGTTTCAGGAAATGCTTGTTGATCAAACGGTGCAGATCAGTTTTCTCCTGCAAAACTGGAAAAAATAAACAGTTGTTCTTCTCTGACTGGAAGAAACTTTGTGAAACAATAAAATTCTCAAGTCAATGATGAAATGATAAAATGTTGCAAAACTGTTTTACTTGGCACGCAGGACCGAGATAAACAGATGCCTTTCACTTGCGGTTGCTTGAGTCATTCCTTAAAAGTGAGCTTAAAGGCAGCTGAGGAGGAAGCCGTGTTCAGGAAATCTGTGCGGATGCGTTACGCAAACCACAGACACACGCAAACACACACAAGTGCTGATTTGAATCATTTTGCTATCAGACATCTGCTGTTTCCCATTTACCATCACACTGTGAGTCTACTGTGTATGCCGGTGGATGGTTACGGTCATGGTTGGGCGCTGAATATGTTCAGAAGCTGGAAATGTAATCAAATATACATTATTCAAGTTTCAGTGATCTGAGACCAGTGCACTGATCGTCATATCGAGTTTCTGAAATAGCCAGGATTGCAGCTGTCTTTGTGTCTTTTTCTTTTAAGGTATATTTTATGCTATGTCCTCGGTCACATAGGCCTAAAGACTGGTCAGCAAAACCGTGGTCGCTAGGTGAGTGTTGCTGGGTGTTGCTGGCAGTGAAGGTGAAATCAGTTGCCAAGATGGTGCTGTACCAAAAACCTTGCGATTGCTTCGGTTGCTATCAGATTGCCAAAGCTGCCCATATCTGCAAACACTCTCCAGCTTCTTTTTCTTTCGGCTGCTCCGTTTTGGGGTCACTACAGGAAAGCATCTGCCTGCATCTCACCTTATCCCTGCCATCCTCCTCTGTCACACCAGCCCTGTGTATGGTCTCCTCCCCTTCATTTAGAATCGCTACTGTCACCTCCATACTCCTGCCTTTCCTTCTCTTTCACTGCCTCCTAGCACGCCTTCACCCTTTCCTCTTCCTTGTCTTTGGCCAAAGGTTTCCAGCAGCACCCTGCTGGCCAACAGCACCGGAGGCATTTGTTGTTAACCCGACTGATCTGGAATGGAAATCTCATTCTTAATGATCCCCATGTTTGATTTAACCAAGATTTTTACACCGGATGCAGCCCTCCCCATTTATCCAGGCTCGGGACCAAGACTAGGAGTACCACTGGCTCGTGGCTGGCTTAAAATGTTCTGGCAGTGGTGGGATTTGAACCCAAACCCCCAAAGGGATTGAAGCCTTAATCCAGCACATTAAACTGCTTGGCTACACTACCGTTAGGTATACTGCCCAATTACTAGATAGTGAAACTTTAAAATATGCAACACAAACTGCAACCAGAAAACGTTCACTTTCGATGTCGTAAACCACGCCTTAGCGTTGCAGCAAACACACACTGGGCGTTTGCAGACAAGTTGACATCTTCCATGCAAACTGTGGCAACAACTTGCTAGTGACAAAAACAATCGCAAGGAGGTTTTTAGGGCAGCACCCTCTTTGTGACCATTTTCATGATTCAACTGCCAGGAACCTCCATCAACCATTCGCCAGCTGGTGAGGAAAATCCTTGAGTCTGTGGCTGAAAACTCATGACATGTTATCTTTGGATGCGATAGGGTGTCAGACTTTAATCTTTTATACGTCTTTTCGAGTGTATGGTATGCATTAGAAATTGATGAGTAAATATCCTCCCAGAGCCTACATGTGGAAGCTTTGGTGGTGGAGGGGTGGAAACAGCAGCAGCTCTGACATGTCAGAGGGAGCCAAACAGACTGCCAAACTGGGAGGGTGTGTTTGGTATGTGACACAAGGTGAGCAATCTGCATGAATGTGTGTGACACAGCGCAGCTCACGGTCAAGCTTCAGTTTTGTTTGGTATTAAAGCATATGCTTTTATGCCACTCTGCTTCACTATAGTGGGAAAACCATTTATTTTACAGGGGAAGTCAAAGCGCTTTTGTCCGTGATGAACACTCACACAGCAGTGGGCAATTTGGAGTTCGGAATCTTGGCCGAGGATGCGTTAGCTTGCAGAGACAAAGAACCGGGGATCAAACCTCTGATTACCTGCTCCACGGCCCCTCAGCTGCCCCCCAGTGGCAAAGGTGATTAGTAGTTGCACAACTCCAGAAAAGCAAACAAACTGTAAACAGCCAACACCAGCCCAAAACTACCATCTTTTATTTTAAAAAGGAGAAGGCTTGCTTACTGGTTTTAGACAATCTAATGTGCAGCAGGAGTCCATTCACAGATATTTTTCATATATTTTATACCTGTATGTATGAAGCATGTGTACAGGTGGTAGGGATGTGGAATAAAGAGGGGAGGGCTGCAGCAGAAGGCCTATTTTCAAATTCTGAATTAAATAAAAAAATTTGTTTAATTTACTAGATTTTCTCCTACTGTGGCTTTAAAACATTAGATATTAGTAATGTTTTTGCCCCCTTTCACAAAGAAAACTTTATTATCAGACCACGAGAGTTTTGGATGTTTGACAGGGACAAACAACAAACTGGCGTTTGTTCATGCCGAGTGGCCTCAGGTTTAAAGGAGGGTCTGCCGTTTAACTCAGCTCACATGACAGGGCTCAAAGTGGCACTCAGATTGTTCCTGCACAGTTTCTAATGCACCTTGAAATGTTTGTCACCCTGAAGGAAATTTCCCAATAGATTTCAAAGAGGAGAAAAAAAAGAAGTCGAGCCTAACTCATCAGCTCTCCATCTGTCCCTCTGTTGGATCTTTTGTGTGTCTGACTGGAGCAGCTCCCAAAGAGCCGGCTGACATTTCAGTGTGCCTGACACTTTTAAATGAGTTCATTTGTCTGTGGCTCCTAGAAATCCTGTTGTTAGAGAGCCTGAATGAAGGAGGAAACATCTTGTTCTCACAGGACTTTAACCAATTGCGCTTTTGTGATGCTCAGCTTGACCCCAAGCTGCTGCCAAATGCAGCCATTTTCATTAGGTCCAGTTAAATTTACTGCCGTGTTGGCACAGATATTTCATTCAAATTACTCAGATGTCACTAATGTCCTGATTTCATGAAATGAAACTGAGAACTGCTTTTTTTGCAATGTTTCCACATGCAAAAAAAGGAAACATTTACATAAAATTACAACTAATTTTACTCTAATTTCCAATTTAAAAAATATTCAGTTCAAAACCTGTTGCACATTACTGTTCAAGTGGACCTTTTTCCTTTTGCTTCCACATATCCATTTAGGTCCTCAGCAAAGTTAGAGAGGCAAGGCTGAGGGTTGGTGTGACCGAGGAATAGGCTAGGGATAGGGTGAGATGAAGGCATCTGCTGTAGTGACCCCTAAAGGGAGCAGCCAGAAGAAGAAGAATCACAAGATGAAGATTTCCATTCAGGTTGTTAAAGCTTTAAAAAATTGAAATCCTCATCATATTACCTGCAGTCTTGTTAGATAGATTCATGTCTGGATCATAGTGTGAAATACAAGCTCTTTGGAACGCAATTTCATTGTATGTCTTGACGTATAATTACAATAAATTCTTCTACACTTTTTCTTCTAAACTTTCAGGTGATCTTAGTCCCGCTTTCTAAACTTCCCCAGTGTTTGAAGTCCCCAGTGTTAACATCTCCACCAATGTAAGCATTTTGGTGGCTGTCATGTCATATTTTTGGAACCAGAAGTGACCATATTTGGACAAGATTGGATTTCCCCCATGTAAAGTTGTTATTAAAGGAGACATTAGAGGCCAGAATCAGTCTTTGCACCAGGCTGTAAACATGTTTATTTGTGCCGTAAGTTTGCACATTTTAAAATGCGAGTCTGTGGGGATTGACTCACTTGTGGAGCCAGCCTCAAGGGGCCACGATAGAAACTGCAGTTTCCCCTCAGTGTTTGATTTACTAATCAATTAAAGTTCCTGTTTGGTTCTTGCCTCTTTAAGCTGCTATGTGCTCTGTGATCTACAGACCTTACAGAGTATAATGGCAAATTATTTAGGTTGCCTGTAAATCCATATGGAAGAATTAATCTGCCTCCTGCAAACAAATCACTGCATCATTTCTGCTATGAAGCCCTTGTAGGCTGAATAATGGAAGTCTGATTGCCTTGTCTGCACAGACAGAGACACACACACACACACACACACACACACACACACACACACACACACACACACACACACACACACACACACACACACACTGAGCTTGGGGGGTCTGGAGCTGGAGGCAGTGGAGTAGAAGGAAACAGACTTGACATTTAGACTGCTGGCAGAGTATTGTGGTATCAAAGAGTCACATTTTACTCCTCTGACCAAACAGAAATATTAGCCTGGGGGTTGGAAAAAAAGTAGGTTTTTGGAAGTAGATCATTTGCAGCTAAGTATGTAAGACTTATCAAATTTCTTTGCCTCTCTGTCATTAACTTCACATGTCATTCTGCAGCAGTGGGGAGGGTGCTGGTAGAGGAGTAGCGGCATCGCGTGGGACGCTTGTGTACAATCTTCAGTTAGCGTGGCTTTATAAACTAAGTTGGTTCTGACACAAACATAAAAGTGTTTTCAGCCACAAAATTTTAAAACCTGCAAAATATGGGAAAAAAAGAGTTGAATAGTGGGATTAAATGGAAGCAACACTGACATGAAAAGAGACTTGTTGCAGATGCAGATGAGGCTTAAAGGACATTTTTGTGTTTTAATGTCATCGATTCAGTACAGCTTTGATTGTTTGGTAAAACAGCAAAGGTGTTTGGTGATCACCTTTGCTGGACTCCTTTTAGATATTAAGTATGTCCAACACCCAGATAGTAAACTTCTAATGAATCACAAAGATGCTATAATTATGTAGAATTGTAAACTAAATTCGGATGTGATCTCACCTGACTGAAATCCACTTTTCTTTTTTGGCTTTTGAGTTGATGTTAAAGATGCAGGAGTGGTTTGAGAAGGAAAATATTTTTAATGCGGTTCCCAAGGTCAGGATATCGTCAGGCTTGGCAATGAAACATTTGTTTTTTATCAATATCATTTACAGTCCAAAAATAGGAAGGGTAGAATGACAAAGACAATCAGTTGAATTGTCCCATATATTCACCACATATCTAACTGTAAGCTTTTGTCTCATTTCCGTACAGTGCCCGGGGGACAGATGGGAGACGGGTGTCTTTTGATCTCAGGTTATGATTGGAAGTTGAAACCAGTTTGTGGAAGATAAGCATTTATTGAAATTTAATTAAACCAAAGTTTTCCTTTTAACTTTATTCCAAGTACTTACGTCTGATAGAGACTGTGGAAATTCATAAATGTGATGTTTCATCCATTTGAATCATGAATGGATGCATTTGAATGTAAAGCCACCACCCCAAAAGTATTCAGTTGTCATTCTCAGACTCTAAAGCTTGTTATTAGCACTATTCATGTCTTTAAGTAAGTAGTTTTTAAGTTTTTAAAAACTGTCTGTGAGCACTTGAGTATAAAGCTTCAGAAAAGAATCACTCAGGCTGAGTAAGGTTTCTGTGTGGACATTGAGCTTAGGATTGGGACTTTTCCATAGCGAGTAACCCAAACCGCAGCAACTGACATCATGTTATACATGAGCTCATCTCAAATGCTCTCTTGGCTGAAGTTCGGTCAGTATTCTGCATCTTGTTTGTGCCATAAAATGGCTATTGATTCTGCCCATTGGGGACCCTCAATATGTACTTTTAATGAGAACATATTAACCTTTTTCTACATCTTGTCTGTGCTCATGTGTTTAGCCTACTCATGACTTTGTAGATAGCCACCATGTAGCAGATTATTGTGTGTCAACTAGCCAAGCTTCAGTAATCCTCCAAATGTGGCTGAGATTGAGCGTTTCATCCAAAGTCATAGTAAAGCTATACACCTTTTTTTTTTTAATAAATACATCAGTTATTCTGTCTCTAGATGTCAACCTGCTAACTAACTTGTTGCTACATTCTAACTTTTCTTCATGGATGCCTGGATGTTAAATTTTATTCTGGACCTGGGAGAACAGCCACACCAATCATTTTATTGGCAGTTGAAAGAATGAATTTAAACTCAGTGGAGCCTCAGTGCTTGTTTGCTTTTGGAAACTGAACGAGCATTTGGACCTGGAAATGACTAATGACATCTGTGTGGGTTCTCAGTCATCCAGGTCATAGTAGTCTCTGGAGCTTGAAAAAAAAAAAAAAAGGCAACTGGACTTCTTTTTGTTTCTTGAAGACGTTTCACCTCTCATCCGAAAGGCTTCTTTGGTTCTCAAACGGATTTGACATCAGATGACCATTTGAGATCAGAATTAACTAATGGACTGCATGATTGAGGAAGCTAGTGACATCTATTTGGTAATACTTGATTCTCAGATGATAGAAATGAATCCTAGAGAGTATAAAAGATGAATGTAGCTGCTGCGTCTGAAAAGTCAAGCCAGTGCTTAAGCACCTTAAACCTGTAACTCTTTTTATTGGCCAGCAGGGGGCAACTCTTCTGGTTGCAAAAAAAAAAAAAAGGACTTCTAGCTGGACTGAGATTTTTCATGCAACGTCATGTACACATTGTTCAAGAGTTGCCCGCAGTACTGGATGTGATACAGCCACCGGTTGCTAGGAAAAATTGTGTATTCACTGACTGGTTGGCAGTGGTTCCTGGAGGTTTCTGCCTCTCACTGGGTGAAATCGACAAACTGGAAATGGAGATAGTTTGTGCCTCAGTACTGCAGTCAACATTCATTTTAAAAGGGACAACTTTTGCTTTGAAGGCAAATGGTCTCCATTCCTGGTTTGTGTTGAACTTTACAGTTTCACTGCAGCTCAGAGAGTAGCTGGATAGTGTTTGTACACAAGTCATTCACGTCCATTTAAAATACAACTGCAGCAATATGCTAGCAACCAAAGCAATCACAAGGAGGTTTTTGCCAACCGGCAACACGTTTTCAAGGCCGTAAGTTTAGTATTAACGTTGGTAGAGATACGTGTCCTATTGCAATAAAATGGGGCATTTCAGCCATTGCCATGGCAACACTGTAAAAAATGTGACATGGATGTCATTGACATTTTTGATCAGAGTGACCTACAGGATGCTTGTACCAAATTTCAAATTTCATGCATTTCTGAGAAACTAAACTTGCACCCTGATTTACGCCCGTGGAGCAAATATTGGCAGGGGAATCTCCCTACTGTCCCTACCTAATTCCACACCCCTGCATGTTTTTCCTTAGCAATAGCATGGTTGTCTGGGGGGCACTAACCAGTCTGTAGTCCTGGGGGTTTAGCAATCATTTCCCATGCGAGTGCCATCTACCTCTAGTGACCTCTCACAACCGGTTGGGGAATACCAATTTTTCCCTCATGACCGGTGGTTGCCAGATGGTCACAGACCAGTCTCTAGACCTGTGTGACTGGGGCCTTATTCACTTGATCCGACATTGTCACCATGATTGTCACACATTCAAAATGAAATTAACATCACCTGGTTATGGATCACATGTCTGCAAAACCTCAATAGAAAATTTCTATCTCACTCTGTGACCTCAGTAAACACTTTCCTGATGAGTTTATGTGCTCAGTTGCTATTTTTTCAGGTCATATTTAATAAAAGATAAAGTTAAATTTCTAAATTACAATCATCCATTTAAAAAACAAAACAAGGAAATGCTTAACTTCAGGCTTCATAATAGGACATCATCAACAGCTGGGTGATACCACAGTGGCTACATCCATCCTTTTGATTGTCTATCAGGTGAAATATAACTTTAAGTGCCTTGCTCATGGACACCTTGCTGACCAGTTCTAATAAGAATCTTTCCCTGTCTGTGATTTCCCAGCTGGACTGAGCCTGAAACTGAGAACTTCTTCAGCCTGCAGGCAGCTTCTGGCCCAGATAGCAGCAGTCTTGTTTTCAGTCTGTTGCTCAGCACTGAGAGAAATGTGCTCTGTGCTAATTAAAGTATCTCCCTCAGCTGGGTTTCACTTGAGTCAGCGGATTGCCTTTGTATAAAAGTGATTTCCATCAGCCTCTTGTTCACCCCAGGCAGCTGTACTTGAATGTATTTGTTTCACATACTCAGAGGAAATATAATTTTCCCTGTTTTGTTTTGTTTTTCTTATTTTCTGTTTTTTTTTTTTTTACATATGTATTTTCATTTGCATCCTGTGAGGATTATATCTGTGTTTTACAGAACAGGCCCAATTCACAAATAACACACTTGTTTTCTTGTTTTCTGGCAACACAAATCTTATCTGTGACTTAGAAAAGCGAGCTTTGAGTATTATTAAAAATTCTTATTCTGTGGCGACTGAGAGGTTTTCGAATTCACAAGGGGTTGAGATGTTGATTTCATTTTATTTGCTATTTTTCATCCTTTTTTTAGACTCAAAAAGACAAATAACTCTTCCTCTTGACATCTTTATCTGACTCCGTTGCCACCAGTGTAGATGACTTAGTATATGTCCGGGTTGCAGCCTTCTGATTTTTTCTTCTGTCCCTCAGATTTTTCTGCAGTGCTTCTTTCTGTGTTCAGCTGTCAGCTCGGTCTCGGTCGTCAAACTGTCACTCTGTTTGTGTCTCCTGTCGCTGCTCTGTCTTTTTTCCATGTTTTTTTTTGGCAGTGTTGTGTTTCAGCTGCCTTTCTCCCCTCCTCGCTGTCTCATTCTGCAGATTGTCGAGTGATGACAGAAGCCAGTTAGTCATTACAGACAGAGAGAGGGGATAGAGGGCAGGTGAAAGACAACTGGGAGGATAGAGAGACATAAAAAACAATGAGGAAAATGGGAGAGATTAACTGAGAGGAAATTACATAGCAAAGTTTTAGCTTAGTTAAGCTTAGCATAAACACCAGTAATGGTCAAAACAGCTAGTGTGGTTGTTTCTAGATATTACATTTTTTGTTTAAAAACAGTATAGGTACAATGTGTGAATTGCTAAGTTTTATAGTGCATTCACGCCAAAGTCAAAGCAAAGGGTCAATGCAATGAGGAAAAAATTAGAGGCAAAGCCATGTTTATCTATCCATCCATTTTCTTCCACTTTTCCAATTCAGGGTTGTTGGGGGTGGTAACAACCTGGACAGGCCAACCATATGCACTCACATTCACACCCATGGGCAATTTAGAATCAGAAATTAACCTAACCCCACTAATTGCATGTCTTTGGACTGTGGGAGTCAGAGACCAGTTGCAAGTAGTTGCATTAACCACGTTCATTCGCAAGGTGATTGCTTAGGTTGCCTAGTGGTAGGCAACCTGTCTCCAAGAAGTCGTTTGCTCTGACTCAGACTGACTGCAATCCCTCTCAGACAGATTGGAAAATGTTTGTGCTTACCACTGTTTCCCAGTGTCATGCTCAGGTAAGCTAATCACCTTGTTAGCTCCGTTTTTACTGGATAGACACAAGAATAGTACCAGTTTTTTTGGCGAACTCAAGCTAAGACAGCACAAGTGTATTTTCCAAAATCTGGAAGTATTACTTTACTGTAACTTATTCTTTGGCACTTTCTGATTTGATAGAACAAGAAAACATGTGGGAGAAATAAGGGAGATAAATGAAAAAAATGTAAATTTAATAAAGTTAAGAATATAAAAAAACCCAGAGATGCACAAAAAGAAAGGAGTAAAGTAACAAGGACAGAAGAAAGAGGAAAAATTAGGATGAGATTGAATAAAAGAAAATGAGAGATGACAAAGTGAAAGTGGACTAAAGAAAGCTGGAAAAAAAATCAAAAATGAAAGCGAAGGAAGACGGAAAGATGAATTGGTGAGTGGGTGGATGAAAATGAAAGATTGCTACAGTGTGATGCCCTCGGAGAAGGAGAGCATCATTCATCAGCTTCTCTATTAGCCTGTGTGTGTGTGTGTGTGTGTGTGTGTGTGTGTGTGTGTGTGTGTGTGTGTGTGTGTGTGTGTGTGTGTGTGTTCATGTTAGGTCGCTGTTTAAGACCACCAGTGGTGATTTCCAGTGGGCGTTCGAGTTTGAAAAATGTGTGTGTTTATGTGTGTGTATGCAGACAGAATGCTGCTTATTTAGAAGTTACCTCTTCTGTGTGTGTGTGTGTGTGTGTGTGAAACTACCAGCCTGGCTGACAATGACATGCCTGTCTGTTGTTTATGTGTTCAGTCTGACGGTGCAGTTTTTTGTCTGCTGAAGGTCATTCGAGGTTTGATATTCACTGTTTTGCTGTTGTAAAAAGTTCGAGAGCTGAAGGTCAGACCTTGACTTCTGCATTTTTTTCATATCATACGGCACAATCTGTTATATTATGGCAACATTTTACATATTATAATATGTAAAATGTTGCCATAATATAACATGTCCATGTCATGTCCACTTTGAAGGATTTTGATGAAACCTTGCTTGTTTGTTCAAAAGTCAAGGTCACATATTATTAAAACTTTGTTTTTCATGTGACAACAAATGGGGATAATACAGTGTGATGGGCGTATTTCCCTCCTCTAGGCGGTGCTCTTGTTATGCTTACTTTTTGCCATCTTAAAGTTCCCCATTTGTGGAAAACAGTGGTTTCCCTTTGTGTTTTTGTCTGAACAGTGCAGTCACTTTCTTTTCTTCATCTTTTCTGTCTGCTATGCCATCAGCTCGTTGACCCCTCTGTAGGAGAATCTGCAGTGATGTTTGCATCGGGCACCTCAAATGATGCCGTCCAGCTTTGTGTTGAATTTGCTTTTGATCTTCAATCCTTTATGTTGGCCAAGAGCGAGCCCTGTGTCCTTTCTCCATTATTTCAATCACAAATTCCTCTTTTCCCCTTGAGTTCTTCCTGTTACCACTTTTGACCACCTTTCTTACTTACTCCTCATAACTTCCTTTCTTTCCCTTTTCAGGTACCTTTATCACCTGTTGATTTACTTTATCTTTTACGTTTCTTTGATTGCCTCTACTCATTTGATGCATTCATTTCTCTCTTCTAACTCATTCCCTAATTTCCTTGTTTCCCCTCCTACTACACTGGATTCCTCCTGTCGTAATCTTTCCTTAAACATTTGTTTCCTTGTTTGCTCTCCTTCCTTCGCTCTGCCTCCATCCCACCTCTTTCCTTCTTTCTGTCTAGACAGACTCAGCAGTAAATATTCTGTAATCAGCCTCACATGTTTCTCAGCTCACACAGGGCTGCTGCTGTCCCTACACAAACTGACAGGACCATGTGTGTGTGTGTGTGTGTGTATACCTCCTTCCAGCCCTAGTTTTTGATCTAAGTGCCAGTCTATTTCACATGCAAATGATTTAAACTGTCTCTCCTCTGTCATCCCTCTCTTCGTCCAGCTGCAGTGTGAACTACAGAGAGGATGCCTTTATGTTTGGAAAGGCTGTAACCCCAGAAATTGGGCCACAAGATTTTCAGCTCTGTGTCAGGTCAAATATATCTAGAAATAACTTGTGCTTCTTGACAGTTCATGAAGTGTGACATCCTCATAGTGAGGTCACAGGGAGGTTGTTTGGGTGGATGCTTCGAGCACAAATTGCACTGGTCCCGGTCCTCCGTTTTCCAGTGATGGCAGGATCTCTGATGTAGAGTGCTGTGAAAAAGCATTTGCCCCTCTTCTTGATTTCTTATTTTTTTTTCCCACATTTTTGTCATATTTACATGTTTCACATTCAATTCAATTTTATTTATATAGTGCCAAATCATAACAAACAGTCGCCTCAAGGTGCTTTGTATTGTGGGTAAAGACCCTACAATAATACAGAGAAAACCCAACAGTCAAAACGACCCCCTATGAGCAGCACTTGGCAACAGTGGGAAGGAAAAACTCCCTTTTAACAGGAAGAAACCTCCAGCAGAACCAGGCTCAGGGAGGGGCAGTCATCTGCTGTGACCGGTTGGGGCTGAGGGGAGAGAAAAGACATTCTGTGGAAGAGAGCCAGAGATTAATAACAATTAATGATTAAATGCAGAGTGGAGTATAAACAAAGTAAATAAGGTGAATGAAAAGAAACAGTGCATTCTGGGAACCCCCCAGCAGCCTAGGCCTATAGCAGCATAACTAAGTGGTGGTTCAGGGTGACCTGATCCAGCCCTAACTGTAAGCTAGATCAAAAAAGAAAGTTTTAAGCCTAGTCTTAAAAATAGAGAGGGTGTCTGTCTCCTGAATCCAAGCTGGAAGCTGGTTCCACAGAAGAGGGACCTGAGAGCGAAGTGCTCTGTTGGGGTGATATGGTACTATAAGGTCTTTGAGATAAGATGGGGCCTGATTATTTAAGACCTTGTATGTGAGGAGAAGGATTTTAAATTCTATTCTAGATTTAACAGGGAGCCAATGAAGAAAAGCCAATATGGGAGAAATCTGCTCTCTCTTTCTAGTCCCTGTCAGTACTCTAGCTGCAGCATTTTGGATCAGCCTAGAAGTAATAAATGCATGGATTAACTTTTCAGCATCACTCTGAGAAAGGATGTTTCTAATTTTAGAAATATTGCGCAAATGCAAAAAAGCGGTCCTACATATTTGTTTAATATGTGCATTGAAGGACATATCCTGGTCAAAAATGACTCCAAGATTTCTCACAGTGTTACTGGAGGCCAAAGTAATGCCATCCAGAGTAAGTATCTGGTTAGACACCATGTTTCTAAGATTTGTGGGGCCGAGTACAAGAATTTCAGTTTTATCTGAATTTAGAAGCAGGAAATTAGAGGTCATCCAGGCCTTAATGTCTTTAAGACAGTCCTGCAGTTTAACTAATTGATATGTATCATCTGGTTTCATGGATAGGTAAACCTGAGTATCATCTGCATAAAAATTAAAATGTGTGCAATGCTTTCTAATAATACTGCCTAAGGGAAGCATGTATAATGTAAATAAAATTGGTCCTAGCACAGAACCCTGTGGAACTCCATAATTAACCTTAGTGTGTGAAGAAGACTCCCCATTTACATGAACAAATTGGAGTCTATGAGATAAATATGATTCAAACCACTGCAGTGCAGTACCTTTAATACCTATGGCAAGCTCTAATCTCTGTAATAAAATGTTATGGTCAACAGTATCAAAAGCTGCACTGAGGTCCAACAGGACAAGGACAGAGATGAGTCCACTGTCAGAGGCTGTAAGAAGATCATTTGTAACCTTCACTAATGCTGTTTCTGTACTCTGGTGAATTCTGAAACCTGACTGAAACTCTCCATCCACCCATCCATCCATCCATCCATCCATCCATCCATCCATCCATCCATCCATCCATCCATCCATCCATCCATCCATCCATCCATCCATCCATCCATTTTCTCCCGCTTCTTCCAGAGTAAATACAAAATGCAGTTTTTAAATGATTTTATTTATTAAGGGAGGTGTTGCAAAGCTGGCTGGCAAGAGTGGCTTTTAGTTTTGCTTCCAGTAAAACATTTGCAATAGCAGTTACAGTAGCAGTCAAAGGTTTGGACACACGTGTGTCCAAACTTTTGACTGCTATTGTATAACATCAGAATCTGCTTCATTGTCATGATGTTCATTTTGTTGTGTATTTGTTGCCTAAATGCTCCAGAACAAAAATGTACTTTGGACTCAGACTGTTAAATCAAATTCCTGTTTACATTATCCAGAGGGCAGCAGTAACCTTCCTAACAATACTTCAGAATTAATCTTAACAACTAACTTAACCCACCATAATAAGTTTACCTATAAAACAAACAAAAAATGATTAAAAAAAAACAATCCAGAGATATATATCCAGTTCATAAAAGCAGTCTTATAGCATACATAATACCACCTGCATGCCCAGTTCCAATGCCATTCCAAAAATTTATATCTGCAGTTAGTGAAAACTGAGGAAAGTTATTGATTTTAAAGCACTTTCAATATTCCACCAAGACCACAACCTTTTGCAGTGTTGAGGCAAAGGCTCAAAGAGGTACTCATACTTTACTCATGCTTCCTTCAGGAAAATATATATTTTACATTGTGCATGTTGATGCAAAATATAATCATGGCAGAAAGGTATTTGCCACAAAACACATTTACAAAATAAGTTTGTTGCTGCATGCTTCCACAAAATATGTGCAAAATAGTTTAGGTGGAGCACAAACCCACTTATCAGCAGCATCCTTAGAGGTTTAAATCAGTCCTCAGCATCACATTATTGCAGCACAGTTTGTGTGTGTGTGTGTGTGTGTGTGTGTGTGTGTGTGTGTGTGTGTGTGTGTGTGTGTGTGTGTGTGTGAGTGTGGTTTATTTTGTCCGATTTTTAAAGCTGATTTTGGTCTCTGGTGATTTACTTTTTATTTTTAAACTAACTGCGACTAAATTCAGTTGCCAAGCAGTTCTAGCCAAAATGCAGCTTCCTGATTGGCTGAGCCCAGCCACTTTCGCTTGACAACACTTTTAATCAGGAAGTAGTAGGAAGCCACGGAGCCTCGAGGGGAATTTTACTCCACAACGCTTTCAGCAAAGTTGGCGCAGCACCCGGTAAAATAAAACCAGAGTGGTGCAGGCCTCTCTCTTTATTCCTCATTCTCTCTCCTGCTTCCTCCTTTCCCATTTTACTCTGTCAGCTGTTCCTCTTCTTCTTTTTCCTCTTTTAATTTTCTAATCATAAGCTGCACCATTTGTCGCTCTCACTGTAATTTTATGTCCTCGCTTTATGCAGCTGTCCATAAAGAAGTGCAGAGCGAGATTAAAACCCTCTTAAATAATAATCATTGACTTTTGGACACAGACTTCATTAAGTGGACCAAATTTGAACCAGATATCCAAAATGAGTGCAGGTTCTTTGTCAGTGTCATTATAAAACTGGGTGTTTACAGTCTTGAGTCAGTCATAAATGACCACAGTACAGTAAATTGAATTGGAAAAGAAAATGTATTAAACTTGTATTTAGAAGCTGGGGTATTTGAGTCTGTATTGGGAGAGAAACAATACATTTACTGAACTTTCCAAGACACAAAATCAATATCATGGATTCAGGATTCTTCCTGGCTGCTCATATCAGGATTTAACTGTCAGTACTTCTGCCTCTGACTCCCCATTTTCACCTTATCTCACTCTCAGGCCCTCACTTTTCATCATCCTATATTATTTTACCATGTCCTCCTGATTATCAGCACATTCATTGGCTCTTATCAGTCCTGTACATATCGCCAGTAGATGCCCTCCTCTACCTACTAACTCAGCTCAATGGGTCGTTATCATCCATTGTGATCAGTTTTAAACAGAGCAGCACAGATTTTGTAGAAAAACCGTAGTGGTCTTCTGGAGAAGTGTGTGTAAAATCTTCTGTAGTAGCCTTAGGCAGAGCACAAGAAATGAAAATACCTTCTGGGTCTGAAAAGTGAAGAGGACACAGAAGTGCCTTCAACCTGCATTCTTTTTAATGGCCGCCAGGGGGCGATAGCTGTTGTTGCAAAATGACTTCTGGTCCTATAGACATCTATAGGTGGACCTAACTGTGTAAACACTTTCATCATGAGTTTAGGGACTCAGTCATTAATGATGGATCATACTGTACTCAGTACATAAATATATATTTTAGTCATTCCAAGTTTCAGATGGAAAGATTTACCAGGATGTTCTCATTGGCTAAGGACTTGTGATTGACAGTTCCTTAGCCAATGAGAAATATTTTTCACAGTCATAGTCACTCCACTTCCGATTTAGCTTGAAAACACCAAAATGGCGAGGGCGAAAGCACTTACCTCGAGGCTTCAAGACGAGATGAGAAATCAGTGGCTGACGTCACATTCACTGCATCCATGTTTTCTTTTGTAGATTTATTTCTGGCATTTAGCCTTTATTAGATCGGACATTGAAGAGTTGACAGGAAAATGGGAAACAAATACAGGAGAATGATGTGCAGGAAATGGTCTGGGGTAGACCCAAACCCGGGGCCCTCGGTAGACTTGAGTATATTGGTCACCTGCTTAACCAGGTGAGCTTCAAGAGAGACACAATGCACTCAAAGATTCCAGCAAAGATTGTGGTGAAAGTAACGTCAAGCTTTTTAAACCTTATTTTGGGGCCAAAGTCACAAAGTTTTCAATTTAACTGGTGATTCTATACATACTGGTGATAATTTTTCAAAATAACTGACTAGAGGCTTTGCCAAGGTGGCTACTGGGTGGAAAGGCCTACTTCTAGAATGGTTTATACTGAGCTAGAAAATGTATCTTTGTAACACATGCTTTAGGTTATAAAAGGGTTTATTTTAACTCAAGCAATTATCTTTCCCAATAATTACACACTTTTTTACCTAAAGCTAGCCAAACTAGTGTACTAGTCCAAAAATTTTAATCCTGTGCGTCACGCTGATGGTAAATCTAACAGTAAGCTCGCGTGTGTAACTTTGTAAAGTGTCTTTAATCTTGTGAAAGGCTGCATTTAACCCAAACCATAATCATTTTGTAACCTCTAACCACCTTACGGCCTAATCCAATCCAAACAATGAGTGAAAACAAAAGCGAACATTAAATCAAAACCAAGATTAAAAAATATTTAACTTTCAACGTGAGTCCAAAAGCTAGCTGTCAAAGTCACGTTTACGGTTGAGTCAGATGGATTAAACCATCGCCTCCCCTCCAGCCTCAGAGTGTGGACTTTTGTTGCTATTTTATCCTGAAAGTATAAAGCACATTACTGCTTCTGTTTAGCAGGCTGAAACCACCATGCAGTGAGGTGATAAGAACCTCCTAATAGGTAGAGGAAGACATTTAGTATTGTAGTGATAACTATGAGATAGATAGCTAATAACACCTGTTCAATAAGCTAATCTTCAAAACAAGTGTAAACAATACAAAACAAGTTCCCCCTTTTTGTTTCTCTCCCAGTAATCTCAGCTACTATTCCCTGTTTCAAAATCTTCTATTTCTCTTTGCATTTTCCTCCCCTCTTTTACCCTCATATGATTTTTCCCTCTTCCTTCTGTTTTCTCTCTTTCTGACCATTAACAATAATGTCTGACTCCAGGCTGACTCCAAGTGTTTTTTTGCCTTCAAGTAGTTATTTTAATTTCCCACATTTTCCTCATAAATCATTAACATTCCTAAAGTGTGGGATTTAAAATGTGTGCTTTGTGAAAAGGTGGGCCTTATTTTTAGTGCAGCTCATGAATCTGTGAGCAGAGCGGTGTTGGCGTGAAGTCAGAAAAAGATGTAGGTGAATTTACTTTACTGGAGTGTGTGTATTTGCGCAATCTTGAGTTGACGCTGCGGTCAGATCAGTTCAGGAAGTCGTGCTTTAGAGCCAGGAAATGAGCTTTTATATGCAGCTTAATTCTTTTACAGCTTTTGCACAGCCTGGGTTTTAGTTCTGAATGAAATGAAGGCCTTAAAAGTAATATTATAAAGCTATATTAGTCAAATCTAACTGAGCTGTTGAAAATATCTACTCAGACAACCACATTTCAGCAACTCAGTGCATTTAGGCATGTAGGCTTGGTCAAGACGACCTGCTGAAGTTCAAACTGAGCATCAGAATGAGGAAGAAAAGGTGATTTAAGTAACTTTAAATGTGGCACGGCTGTTGGTGACAAACAGGCTGGGCTGAGTATTTCAGAAACTGCTGATCTGCTGGGATTTACCCACGCAACCATCTGTAGGGTTTACAGAGAACGGTGTGAAAAAAGAGAAAATTTTCAGTAAGTGACAGTTTTCTGCGTGAAAATACCTTGTTGATGCCACAGGTCAGAGGAGAGTGGCCTGATAGGAAGGCAACAGTAACTCAAATAACCACTCATTGCAATCGAGGTACGCAGAAGAGCATCTCTGACAAATGGGCTCCAGCAGCAGAAGACCGCACCGGGTGCAACTCCTGACCGCTAAGAACAGGAAACTTGAGGTTGGAATTTGGAGTAAACAACATGAATGCGTGGATCCATCCTGCCTTGGATTAGTTTTCCGTGTTCCTTCCTCAGTGTTCCTCCCTCATGTGTCAAGTCTTGGGATTATTTATGTGTGTGTTTGGATTTCCTCGGCATTTCTGTCTTCCTGTGTTGTGCCAAGTCTGTGTTCCTGTCTCCTTGTCCAGTTGTTTCCTGTTTTGCTTTGTCGGTCTCTTGCCTCTTGTGTTTTGTATTTAGCGTTACTTCCTTGTCTCGTCTCCTGTGATTACATTCAGCTGTGCCCCCACCTGTTGCCAGTTCTGTTCTGTTTAAGTTCTTCTGTAAGTTATGTTCATGTTCCCAGCCCTAAATAAAGGCTCGTTTTCCGTTCACCCTGTCTGCCTGCCTCGAGTCCTGCAGTTTGGGTCCTCTCGCCCACGTGCCTCACAGTCTACTGTCACAGACTGTGGCAGTGAGATATTTTCTTGACACACTTTGGGCCCTTTAGTACCAACTGAGCATCAGCTCCACAGTCTACCTGGGTGTTGTTGCTGACCATGTCCATCCCTTTGTGACCACAGTGTACCCATTTTCTGATGGCTGCTTCCAGCAGCGCCATGTCACAAAGCTCAGATCATCTCAAACTGGTTTCTTGAACATGACAGTGAGTTCACTCACTGCACTCAAATGGCCTCCACAGTCACCAGATCTCAATATAATAGAGCACCTTTGGGATGTGGTGGACCAAAATCTCTGAAGAATGTTTCCAGCACCTTGTTGAAGCTGTGTCATGAAGAATTAAGGCGGTACTAAAGCAAAATGGGGTCCAATTCAATACTGAGTGGCTGGTGAGAGCATACATCTGCGTTGCTAAAGGCAGTAGATTTAAAAAAATTTTTTTACTCACTTAAAATGTTGAATTTCAAGCTTATTTTGCTACATGTTTGCTGCTGTCTTCTGTATTATTTGGTGTCCTTTTATTAGCACAATTTCAGCTATAAATCTCACTCGTAATGTGTCTGTTCACCAGGGCATAAAGCTGCCAGGAGGAGCCCAAAGGAGAAAGAATACAGGCAGCCATAAAACAGGCAAATCATTTGTGTTCATCACTAAATAGCTTCAGTATTTACATGCAGCACAGCAGAAAAATGTAGAAAGAAAACAGGTTTTTTTCCCTCATTTTTTACTGAAAATATTAATAATTTACAGTTTTAAACATTTCATTCAAAACAATTAGAGATACAAAGCGAAATTCCCGCATCTCAACCTGCACAAATAAATAAACGATGCTCAGTGCATTTATCGGAAGGTCATATGAGGCCTCATTTGTTCTCATTAAGCTACTGAGTGTAAATTTAAAACAGAGGAAGGAACAATGTTGGCTGACTGTTTCCAGTGGAGCGCTCAGTTTACAGTTTGGTTAAATTTAGCTCATACAGACGCAGCTGAAGTGCGTTCTGGCTGCAGAAAACATCTTGCTCGGCTCTCTTTACGTTCTGCTGCCGTCTCCGGTGACATCCTCCGTCAACGAAACGCTTCATCCGGTGAAATATTCATGCATATTCATCCTCACAGGTGTTCGTGTCTGCAGTGAGGAGGCTTCATTCATTTACAGCACATTTGGGTTACTGTGACACATATTGTACTGATTGCATACAGTCTGTCTAGCAGCTGCTCTGGAGCTTCCACTATCCTGTATATCTAAATTGTCATGCAGTGTATGCATAATGCATGCAATGCAATGTGTAGAGTCAAAGTAAGTAGAGGCAAAATATGTCTTCTTTGGATTGTTTTCTATATTTTTTGTATATTCCCCCTCTTAAATTAAGTACTCTTGATTATCATTTATTGTTTGAAATTTAAATATAACTTTTAATACCTCATTTTGGCTTCATAGTAGTTATTCGGTCACCGTATTCTGCATTTCTGTTAGTATGATTAGTGGTATTTCTCTTTGAACACACCTTTCTCATGTTCTGTGGCATAACAGCACCATTCAAGTCAAAAATCAGTGATTTTCTTTGCCTTTAACTACATTTTGGTCTATCTGAAAAATGAAAAGTCAAATTATTCAGTGCAAAAATACAGGTATCATTTCTTGCCGTGGCCACAAGGGGGCACTAGAGTTCAGGTATTATTATTAACCCGCCACAGTTTCCTCACTTGAATTTGTGTGCATGACAGAGGCAGAACATGCTGCACATTTTATGTCACGTCACCCCCCCTCCCCTCTGTGTTTCTCACCCTCTGCTTTGCACTGTGAAGCCAGCTCTGGTATCTCACTGTGTGATTACTTCTGTTTAAATCTCTCCCACACCAGGATCAGCATCTTACGAGCTTCTTATAATGCCTTATAATCAAACAATAAGGATCTTTAAGCTGCCTCTGTTACATTAGCACATATTATACAGGAAGCAGACTTTGAAGGGCTGTAGTGCCTATTATGCTTATTATGAGGACCTAAATATGAAGCATGTTGGTATTGTGCTTATAAGTTTTAAAAATGTGGGAACAGAATGACTCGTTTTAGTCTTACCTTGCAATCTCATCAGTCTCATGCTCCTCCATGGTTGCTTTTCCCAACCAGGAAATCGTTTGTTGTATTTTACTGCTTGATATCTGTTGCAGTATAGATTTTTTTTTTAAAACTGACTTCTTATCAGAGTTATTGTGAATAAACATTCCAGAGTTGCAACCTTAATTGGTCTTCGGCTCTGGACTACAGACACCGACAAAAACACTTTCACCACTGAATGGTGCCCTTTGGTTACCTCGAAGCTGTTTCACAAAGAAATTACACATGCGTTCTTTTAAAACAGCACCTCAGTTCTCAGTGTGTGTGTGTGTGTGTGTGTGTAGTGTGAATGAAATGAGCGCTGTGCCACCTGTTGACTGGTACTTGTGAGGCTGAACAGAGCTCCTCACAAAGGCAGCCTCAGCGAGCCGGATCAGCCGTACTTTTAATCTGATTTGAACCATTGATGGGCACTGACTGCAAATAATTCGGCAGTGTCTGTCTTCTCTCAGCCAAACGCGCTCTGGCTGAGTTTCCCTCAATCTCTCAGCTCGAGGAAATGACTTTGATGATTGCTTTGTTGAATGCAGCATCAGGGTGAGAGGTTCAATTTCCTCTCTCTCTCTGACTCACAGTCAAACTGGAACTTTTTTTTGGGGGGGGGGGGGCTCTAAAAAGTCTGAAGACGTTAAATTAACAGGAGAGTTGGAGATTTTTCACTTTCAGTCTTTAGATATCAAGAAAAAAGGAGCAACTTCAAGCAGTCTGAGGGATGAAAGAAGATAAAATAGATACAAACAGAAAGAAAGGGAACTGGTCTCTTCCTCCTTCCCTTCTTTCCACTCCTTTTAGGGATGGCTGTGTGGCTGCTCTCTGGCTTCATTATCTACTCCAGGATGGAGCTCTGGAAAGCCATAACACACTCACAGAGTCATAAGTGTGTGTGTGTTTGTTGGGCGGGTGTGCCACTAATAGTTTTCTGGATCCTGTGTGTGTTTATATGCAGTTTTCTTATGTGTGTGTGTATGTGTGTCCTCAAGGCAGCTAAAGTGTTTACAGGGAGAAGAGGATAATGATGAAGGAGGGAGTGGGTTGTGGCTTAGAGAGAGAGAGAGTGAGAGAGATGGGAGCTATTAGAGGCTCCCTGCAGAAGAGGAAAGCAGGAAGTGAAATAACAACAAAAAGGAATAAAATAGGGGCTATGTGGAGTTATGAAAAGTAAGGATGGAAAAGGGGATGAAGGAGGATAGGAAAGAGAAAAGAGCGGGAAAGAAATATAAAAAAGGAATAAGTGCAGGAAAAGAGGAAGCAACAAGAGGAAAAACGGGAGGAAATAGAGCTGGAGTGTAAGAAAAGGACACAAAACCAGCTAAAAATGATTGAAAGCATGCTGGATGGAGAGCAGAGAATGATGAAAATGTAAAAAAAAAAGCATAAAATATTAAGGAGAGCGTGGGAAATGAAACTAGAGAGAGAAACCTGCCAAACCAAAAATCAGACGTTATACCTAATAACTGTGGAAAGAGGTCAGGTCCATGCCAAGCTCAGACCTCAGTGCTGTTTTGTTACGCTGACATTACTGTCAGCATAACAAAACGCTGACAGTACTTGGGGTCGCTTACCGGTAAGCGACCCCAAGCGACTTGGGGTCGCTTACCGGCGACCCCAAGTCGATAACCTTGTGTCCAACTAAAGGATACAAAGATGTGTTTTTCCTCCAAAACCTTCATTTTCCTCCTGTTTTCCCCCAGTGTTTCAAATACCCTTCCCTATGTCAGTTTGATTGTGTAACCATATGCTGTATGGAGGGTCCCTCCATCACCAGCATTTCTACACAATGTTTGTAGAAGCAGTCTGCATGCCTGGGTGCTTGGTTTTGTACACCTGTGACCATGGAAGTGACTGGAACACCTGAATCCAATGATGTGGATGGCTGAGTGAATACTTTTGGCAGTATTGGGTATATTGGGCACTGCTGGGTTGCCAGTTCAGTTTAAGCACCTCAGCTTCTGCGGCCCTGTCCTACCTCACATGAAAATGAACATAAGGAAATCCATGTATTTTAAAATTCTGGGTAAAATTGGACCGGCTGACATCCTGCAGTGGAAGCTGCATCAAGTTTTTTTAGGAAAATAAACAATGACTGAAGCTGGATTTTACTGTGGAGTCAAAATCATATTCAAATATCATGAGAATGCACAGATATCAAGTGTAAAGTCTCTTTGATTTATTTTCCTTCATCTGAGGAAAACAAACAGCCCCCCCCCCCCCTCCCCCCAATCATCCCATCTCCATCTCTCTGTTTTCTTTCCCTCTGGTCACGCCTCAACCAAACATGTATATACAGAAGCTGCTATAATGACTTGTTAACTTGTATCTCCCATTCTTGTTTCCCTTCTGTCACCCCCCCCCCCCCACCCCTGTCTTCTAACTCTCATCTGTTTTTACTTAAACATGTCAGATCTCATTTTCTCCTGCCTGCTCCTCTTGTTGCAGAGGGATGGGGGGGGGGGGGGGGGGGGGGGGGCTGGGATTGTTATTGTCACACTGTGTGGAGCCACCAAATGGAAAGATGGCACCAAGTGTGGTTTGAATCTCAAATTTGTTGGTGGGTTGGATATTAAACGGCTGGTTTTCATCGTCCTTCCCAAAAAAAAGAAATCTCTCGACTGCCTCTCATGTCTGCATTTTTCCTTATTTACGTCTCCTACTCCAGGTTTCATGCAAACCTGCTGTGAAGCTACAGTGAGGTGGATGAGGTGAAGGTTGTACTGTAATTGTGTGTGTGCACATGCATGTAAGTTTTTAAGACACAAAGGAATGCAGCTCTAATAACTAGAGGAGGATTGGAGAGCCTCTCTTCTTTCACCCCTCCTACCTCTGTCGCCCTCCTGCCACAGGAAAGTGATGCAGGGAGCCGGAGTACTTTTCTTTTACTGCTGTCTCATTAATCCCGGTCGGGTACCATGCGACCTTGTTTGAGAACTTTCCAGCACTACAAAGGAAAGACGAGGAGTAATACCAGTGACGTTCTCTTAGCCATGGATGCTGGTCACTGTGTTGCCTCGGTCCTGTTGGACCCAACAGTGGCATTCGATACAGTGGACCACCAGATCCTCCTGTCTCACCTGGAAAATCAGGTGTTGTTTTTAGATTGGTTTAGATACTATTTGTCAGAGAGAAGTTTTTGTGTTCATATCGGAGCTACTGAATCTTGTGCAGTGCCCCTCACATGTTAGGTGCCTCGAGGATTTTAAATGTACTTAAAGTCGAATTTCAGTGGTTTAATTAAACCGGAAGGAGGCATGGTAGACCCGTGGTAGACCCAGGACATGCTGGGGAGATTATATCTCTTGGCTGGCCTGGGAACACCTTGGGGTCCCTCCGGATGAGCTGGAGGAGGTGGCTTAGGAAAGGGAAGCCTGGGCTTCTCTGCTTAGGCTCCTGCCCCTGCGACCCGGCCCTGGATAAGTGGAAGAGAATGGATGGATGGATTATTATTTTATGAACTTATCGCATGTACACAAGTGAAAATTTAATATAAATATGTTTAAAAAAAATTTTACCTGCAGCAGTTTGTTACATCTAGACTGGACTAATGAGGCTGTTCCAAAAGCTCCCTGAAATAATTTAGGTTAATCCAAAATGCTCCAGTGTGAGTACTGACGGGCTGGAAGGGAGAGCTCATATACACATATTGATTGTTTGATTTGAAATCCACTGTGGTGGTGGTGGTACTGTGTAAAGGCAAAGCTACAAAATTGGTGCAACAAACTATGGAACCCGACTGACTAGTCTTGCTCCTTGAATCTGTGTCTGTCTGCAGGTCACGGTTAGGGTTTAATCCCGGGATCCGGGATTCCCGGGAAATGCGATCAGAACCATTTCCCGTTTCCCGGGAAACGTTAGACGGGAAACCGGGAAAAAAGTCGTGCGCGTCGATTTGACTTTCAGAAAGAAAAGAAAGCTTCAGAAAGTTAAATTTAAGGAAATATTGAGAGAAGGGTTCGTTTAATGCGAAAAGCATTACTCTTCATTTCAGGCACGTTCAGCCTCCGTTTAAGGCTTCAGCCTTCATCTCAAGCGTTTTAATAGAGGTATTACACAGTTGTGGTTTTTTCCTCTTTAATTTGTTGAAATCGTAGGCAATGTGTTTACCCTAAGGTATTTTGTATTATATAATTTTATATTATTATATATTGTTATATTGCATTATATAGCCTATAAAATATGCCTGCCCTGAACAATAAAGAAATATCTGTTTAACTTCGAGTGTTTCTTTTCCTCGTTTGCAGCCGCTTACTAACAATCATGAATTAGGATGCGGGCCTAATGTGTGAAGAAATTATCATGAAATAGATTGCTTTAACATATTTCGCTTTTAAAATGGAGTTGAGTAAAATGTATATTTTTTAGGCTATAAGGATTGGCCAGTTTTTCAAAAGACGATTCACAGCGAACCTACTTTAACCCTCAGACACGGTGTTATAAATTTGCTGTTGCCAGAATGGCAATGACCAAGTCGTAGTGCATTACTCAAGGCCCTGTGTTATGCCATATTATAGTGTAGTACGGTAGTTAACTTTTCAATGACTATTACAGCGTTCCACTGGTGGAGATATAGTGCAACAGATGTCGCCACGACAGCGTGGCTGAGCCTTTATCAATGCTGTGTGGAGATGAACCGTATTGTTTTGCACCAGCAGTTGTAAAATATCTTGGTATAATTCCATGTACAATGGAGGAATATTCAAATTATATTTGTTAAGGGAGTGTTGAGGAACGATACAACACCGCATAGCTCGAGCACTCCAATGTCGAGATGTAGGTTTTATTGCGTTAATCAAGCCGACGTTGCCCCCTACTGGGCATAACAGGACATAGCTGGAAAGCTACCTCTACAATATCACAATAGGTTAAGGCCGACACAGGCTACAGAAGGCCTAATTAAAATAAAAAAATAAATAAACTTTTTCCCGGGATTCCTGGGAAATGGCTCGTCATTTCCCGGGATTTGATTCATGTCATTTTCGGGAAAAATATTAAACCCTAGTCACGGTTTATGGATAAAAGGCTAAATTGTTGTAAGACAGTTTTTTGGTGTTCCTCTTTTTTCCCTCTCCTCAGTGACTTTTACCTACATACACCAAAGCCATTTAGTTGTGAAGACATGCGTTTAATCTGTCCAGTCTTGTAGGTAGAAAAATAAAAACACATACCATAAATGAAGCATGAATGAACCTGCCATTCACCACCTGGCCACCAGATGTCCTCACACTTTCGCACCACTCTTTTGCATCATTTATGGTCGTGCAGTTGTGTCTGTTTGTGTATGGATTTCCAGGGTTTTCACCCATGGCCAAAGTGCTCCTGTGCAGTCCTCCGGAATCCCATCTGCAAGGTGCTTGATGTGGATGAAGGTGTCCATCACTGAATGTTAACTGGACATAAACTGGACATAAACTGGGCCAGAACCGGAGTTCACCAGGAACAGGAGAAGCATGAAAAAAAATCATGAAAGATAAAAAAAATATTGGCATGAAAAGCACAGACGGTGGCTGCTGTGGACACTTTCCATTGTTTTAAACATTCGATAATGTTATCGCCTCCATCGATAACGGAGCTCTCTGCGGGTAGAAGGGCCGTCCACAGGCTGCCTGCCAACGCGTTACCCCCGCTGGACCATAATTTCAGTTTCATTCTTACTTTATTCTCTACAGCAGCTGTCTCACCAGGTGCCTGCACCACTATTAACCTCCCACTACTTACTGTATATCACACCAGTCTCCGTTTTGTTAAACCTGTAATTTTAATCAGAAATGGCTCCACAAATTCCAAGGCCAAAATGAACAACCTTGGGCAGCACTTGAGAGGATTTTGAAATAGAGTAAGTCTTCTTGCCTCCATACAGTCTATCTTACCCCACACCAGGCCAGAGTGATATGAAACATTAGTACAAAAATAAACACGTTACCTGTTCCTAATAAAAGTTCTAGTCACACAAGGAAAAAAACAGCTGCTGGAGACCGTGGCATGACCGTGAGTATGCAGCCGTGTGCAATGAACTTGCAGTCTCGTTGCCTTTGAGATTGTTGCTTTGAAGATGGGGACCACTCGCAGTCAGTCGCCACCTTCAAAGTGAGTTTGGTGCATCATAATGAAGATACGCAGTAATAAGATGGAATTAGACTGTTTTCAGTCTGTGATTGAATGGGGTCATGCTGGCAATTACATGGGATCTTCTTGTGATAATATGGGGATCAACTGTGGAAAACTGGAGAAAAAATTGCAACTCTGTTGCTGTCTGCATACACAGAAATCCACATTAAATAGAAATTCACATTAACTGCTTACATTCAGACTCCAGCCAGAACCTCATAGAGTTGACATAGAGGCGTAGTTGCTGCAGGACAACAGTTTAACTGCAAAATGGCGTGGGCACTTGGCAACCTTGCTTTTAAATAGGAATATAATGGGCAAAGTGGTGACTTACGTACAGTTGTTTGAACTGATGCTCTTTGAATCTGCAGTTGTTTAGAAATGGCTCCAAGACAGCTTCCCTACTTGTTTAAATCTTCTGTTCTTCGTAGATCTTCACTGAGTTCCTTGGACTTTCTCATCATTCTGACTCAGGTCAGTCCAGTGAGTGCTGTCAAACGAATCCTTTTAATGCCGACAAAGAAAAACTACCATTTGTTGTCAGTCGTGATCACTAACAAGATGTTAGTAGGCCTTGACCTTGTCAAGCTAAGACAGTGTAGAACCTTTGGCGCCACTTATCAAAAGAGTTAAGTGAGTGTATGTGTGTATTTGAGCCTGTATGGATACTTCTGCCCTCAACTTGTGCACTCAGTTCTTGTTTATTAAGGTTATTAAGACATATACTGTTACAGTGGTGGATGCTTATATTGAACATGGCCAAAGCTTTAAATATTGAGGTCAGTGTATGTGACCTAAACCCTGTGAGCCAAAAGCTGTAAACACTTTGTTTCAGTGTTTTGGTTTTTTTTTTCTAATCTTGGCTCTGTGTGATGTCAAAGAGACATCGGGGGTGGGGGGGCACAAAGGTCTGGCTGTGAGCACAGAAGCTCCACCCACTTGTTCTGTTTACAAGGGGCAGCCAATCAGGGGAAAGTTGGCTTAAAGGGAGGCTGGCCTTAAAGGGAAACAAGCTAAAACTGCTTGTTTGAGACGGAGGGTGAACTGAGGGGCTGTCTTGTTTGTGGACTTCCTCTCACCTACCTGTGCCTGTTTTCTGCTCCTGAATCCCCACCTGGTTCCTGCTGCCCCAGTTTGACATCACTGTTACCTACTACTGTTGCTGTGTACGCTTTATTTTTTTTATGGTTACACGTTGCCATAGTTTAAATAATGTGGCTAAACTGCTAGCAGTTGTTGCTGTCTAAACAGCAAAAATATACAAATATAAACTAAACTACAACTTAAAAATAAGATCTTGTGAAGAACATTCAGCTTAGAAAATGTTTCTAATTAATGCAAAAATTGGAAAAACTGGGCTGCTTTGATGCTGCAGTGTTTGTAATAGCACACTCTGTAACACTCCTTAGCATTTGCTGGTAAAATGTCACTTGATTTATTCTGACTTGAGAAAGACTGAGTGCATCTGGGAAAGGGGAGAAAGCGAGGCAGATGAAGAAAGATGGAAGAGGCCGGAATGACAGAAGCTGTTATTTAATAATGTCACAGAGGAGTGATGCGAGGACAACGGCAGAAAGTGGGAGAGAAAGCAGAGTTTAGGATAAAGTGACAAAGGGAGGGAGAGTGAAGAGATTGCAGAGTGACATGGGGGGGGGGGGGGGGGGGGGGGTAAAATGAGGACAGGGAGTGAGTGTGAGAGAGAGAGATTCCTCCTGCTTCAGACCTCTTTGTCCCCCAGGGAAGCATAAAAATCTGGCTTGAGTTAGCCATGCAGAAGAAGAAAAAGAGGGACATACACACACACACATAGTCAATTCATCACTCTCCTCCCCTCCCACCCCAATGCTCCTCTTCTTACTTCTCCCTCTGTTTGGTATCTGAAGGGAGAGACGGTGCAATTACCGTTCCTCTTTCTGTTTGTCTATCTAGCTGCTTTTGTTTGGTTTGTTTGTGTTTGTCTGCAGCACGGTCGAGTTGAACTGCACTCAGGTACGTGGGAGGTTAAAGTAAGAGAGGGAGGGGGGGGGGGGGGGTGGAGCATTAATGTTTTTTTTTTTTTTTTGCATTCAAGCCTCCCTCCTTCTGCTTGTCTTTGTACCTGTCTGTCTCTGAAAAGACATTAACATGAATCTCTGCTTTTTTTTCTTTGCTGACTCCTGTAAGCTACCTGGACTGTCAAAAATAGTTTCAAATGTTGCTCGAATGATGTTTTAAAGATACTCGGCTGTGGACGGGCAATGTCAATGACTAATTTTCCACTCATGCGTCTCTGTAAAGCGAGGACACGGGCGTTCTCAACCGTGTCCTGATAGTGGTATGACTTGTCAAAGCAATATTCTCATCTGTGACCTCTATGGTTATAATCTTGTTGATTTTAGGAGGCTAAAAGCTGCCTAATGAAGCTTAAAGAAGGAGGATTGGATTGTACTTGGGTCAGGCTAGAAAATGGTTTCAGAGCCATAAATAGATGGTATATAAAGACTACAGAGGTGCCTTGAACCTGCATTCTTTCTAATAGCCAGCAGAGGGCAAAAATCAGTTAATTGTATAGAAGTCTACGGGAAAATGACCCTCTTTCTCACGTCATCTGTTACTTCAGTAAGCACTTTTCTGATGAGTTTATGGTGTCAATCGCATGTTTCAAGTCTTATTGAATACAACACTATCTTCATTTGGTAAATTGCAGTCCTGTTTGCAGTTAAATAAGCAATAAAGCAGGTAAGGTAGGTAAGGTGGAGAATTTTTAAACATGACAGAGAGCCATCCAAAGGACATTAATGGTTGGATTATTTGGGGGTGCCTGTTTGACCATGTGATCAGAATTTTAAAGTGCTTACTAACAATCCAAAGGCAGGTTTACAGAATGAAGAAACTAGTGGATTACAGAAGCTGATACGGAATTAGATGCATTCATGAATGAGCACCTCCAGTTATGGAGAAACTGTGGACTTCAATTTACAAATACTCTTCAGGTGAAATTAAAAAAGGATAATTAGAACTGTTTATAACATAGGCATCGAAGGACATGGAATGATCAAATATAACCACATTGATATGAACAGCCTAGGATGGGGCAGCAAAGCTTTGAAACGGTAGCCCACAAACCAACTTGTGACATCATGGTAGCTACAGCCACCTTGTTATACATACGTTCTGGTCTGGCAAACATCAGCCTACGACTTGGGTTTGGGCTGGGTTTTTGTCATGCTAGGCTTGGCTTCAGGGTGTGGTTGTGGGAACAGAGGGAGGTAAGATCAGCCTGAGATTGAGTTTAGATTAAGTTGGAGCTTCTTTGAGTTTTTGATTTGGTTTTGGAAAGACTTGTAAGACTTGGACTGGATTGGGTTGGCGTTTGGTCTGGATACTGTATTTAGTTTGGACTGGCTGGAGTTTGGGCTGACGATGAGTTAAATCCTATTAGAAATCATTGCTTATCATAGCTTTTGCAGAAATATAAATATTAAACTATTATTGGCGGCATGTAATATGTTGGTTGTAACACTAAGTAGCAATGTTTGGCCTTGTTTGACAATGTGTGTATGAGGAGTGTGTATTTCTGTCATATGTTTTAATTAGGGGTGGGACTTTAACGCGTTAATTTCGATTAATTAATTATGGGGAAATTAACGCGTTAAAAATTTTAACGCATTTTAATCGCACTTTGCACCGTGGAACGTTTCTCAGTGTGCGAGTTCCCGGCATACAGATTATATCGACGCACAATGTCCAAATTAGGGGCCGCATCCTGCGAAGGACCCGGCCCACGTCTTTCGCAGCCCACGAACACCACAAAGGCCAGAAGTGAGCGGCTAGCCTTCATATCAGCGTCACCTGCCGTCACCTCTGTGTAGCTCATGTCGCCTAGCAACCGTGAGTGCGAAGTGCAGCTGTGTAAAAACAGCTGGTTAAACGGAGAACGAACTTTTTCTCCTTTTTGTGGTTTAATTTTAAGTCTTTAATTCAAAATAAGCTGTTAAAACAAGCATAACAACATCAAGGAATACAGCTGAGTGAATGATTAATTTCCAACTATAACAAGTGAGACATTAATGTTGAATAAAACTATCCAGTTATGACGCTTAACTTTAATTTCAGGAGTTTGCTTATCACAGGAGCACTTCCACCCTTCATTGGTCTGTGTAGCAGACTGGTGGGAAAATAAACAAGATTTTGAAGTTTAAGCTTATGTATATTGATTCATTCATCAACCAAACTTAAATTAATATTTATCATGTTAAATATTGAAATGCGATTAAAATGCGATTAATTTAGATTAATTAATTACAAAGCTTGTAATTAATTCGATTAATTTTTTTAATCGAGTCCCACCCCTAGTTTTAATATAGTACGTTGCTGTGCGCAGTCCACAATTTAACTTTATTCTGTTTCACTCTATTTTTGTTTATATTTGTCAAGGTACACATAATGTGCACAATCTTTGGCAATCTCTAGAGAGAAGCATATATTATATTCTGTCACTTATTCACTTAAGATCAAATTGTAGCTGTAAACCAAGAGCTTTCAGCCTTTTACATCACTTGCTTGTCTGCAGTGACGTCACATTAACAGACGTTTGCAGCCAGTACCAACAGCACTGAAATACCCTGATTCTTGATGCAAAAAGAATTAATCAAGTAAATTTATCTGAGCATTGCTGCCTCCTCCACACACACACACACACACACACACACACACACACACACACACACACACACACACACACACACACACACACACACACACACACACACACACACACACACACACACACACACAAACATTTCAGCAGATATCAGTTTATGTCAACGAAGACCTCTGACTTTCACTGTGGTGACATAAATGTGTCACTTTGCATTTCTTAACTTGAAGGCATGGTTGACACACACACACACACACATACACACACTCACTCACTTTACCCATCAAACAGACAGATTTGTATTTTATATTTAGGCTGCAAAATGTCTTTCGCATTGCTCTGCATGCATATGCAAGCGTCTACACTGTGTACTATTGAGTGTGCGTATGTGTGTTTAACAATGTACTTATGTGAAAAGGCTGCTATTTGGAGCTAATACAGGAATCCCAGAGGAGAGCTGTGTCAGAGCTCTCTGTCTCTGTGAGATTCAGCGTTCACAGGACTGTTTCCTGTTTCCCCGACTAAGTCGAAACTCTCCCCGCTGGAGCAAACAGTCAAATCAGAATCGCTTTATTCATCGAGAGGAAGAAGTTCAGCAGAGAGATGGAGAGATGTATCAATGAGTAACACACATATTGATTTATAGGCTAGAAAAACAGCAGGATCTTTCATGGCCTATTATTTGCATCGGGGTCAGACGTAGCGCTGCTTAAAATGAAGCAGCACCGAAGACTGTCCTGTTTAAGACAGACAAAGATACAGTTTTAGTCAGTGTTCTCTTTGATGAGTGTATGTTATCAGTTTTCTGTCTAACAGCCCTTCAGCCGCAGCGGCAGATCTCAGAAATACTGTACATCAAACAAACATTTCACGTTGAGTGCTAAATGGGAAGTTAGAGCCAGCAGTAGGCATGTCAGCATTGAAAGCAAAGGTCTAAAAAGCTTAATTATGTTTTTCATGCTCCACAGTGTGTTCATGCTGTAACCACTTTTAAATGCTACAGTATGTTTGTGTATGTGTGTGCCTGCTACATTTGTATGAACCAACACATTCACAGCTGAGAGAAATTGTAACCTGCAAAAAACTGAAAAAAAAAACTGTAGTTTAAAAACAGTACACCAAAAAATGTAAGACAAATATTCAAAATTATGTATTTTAATTGCATATAAATTGCCCATTTATTTGGATAACATATTTTTAATAAATAATGTGACACTATATGGCCGAAAGTATTGGACCACAGCTCTTAATCTTTGAATTCAGTCGCATTGCCACAGATGTGTATGAATCGAGCAGCTACCCGTGCAGTCTGCTACAGATATTTGTGAAGGAGCTCACTGACTTCAAGCATGGCACTATAACAGGATGCCACCATTACAAGTCAGCTGGTGAAATTTCTTCCCTCCTAGATACAGCTGTAAGTGGTATTATTGCCAAGGTCATGTGTTTAGGAACCACAGCAACTCAACCACGTAAAGTTGCAGTGCGGGGTTGCCGAGTGCTGAGGCACACAGTGCGTAAAAGTTGCCAAAGATAGCTGACTCAATAACTGCAGTTCTAAACCTCCTCTGGCATTAACACCAGCACAAAAGCTGCACCAGGAGCTTCATGGCTGAGCTGCTCCTGTAGGTGTAATGTATATAGGTGGCGCTCTACTTTTGTCCATATGAGGGTGTGTAATATAACCAATGTGTTTTATACACAAGAGTTTTTCTTTATTGAAAATAAGCAAACATTTGAGTCCCTCCACTCCAAACAGGAAATGACTTAAAATCAACCAGAGACTATGGTGGATTATGTTTACAGTATAGTGGTGGAAAGACTTTTAACTTAAACCTTTGAAATGTGACAGCTATAGGCTACATGTTGTATTTGGCATTAACAAAAAGAGGAAATTTTGTCATAAATTGGAGTGTTGAAGCGTGATGACCCAAATGCAGATGCTGGAGGCAGACTGAATAATCCAGAAGGAAGCACTAAGGAGACACAGAGAGGTTAAAAGAGGCTGAGACAAAGACTGAGAGGACAGACAGAAATGTTTACACTCACAAGGTAATCAGGAGGTAACGGTAATAAAGCATAGGTGAGGGTAATCAATGTCACTGAAACAGGAGTGAAGTAAAATTAAACTCAAGAGACAAGAGACAAAAGACTACAAAATGAAACCAGAAGTGAGCAACAATAACTGGAAACAAGGAAACACACACATGAGTAAACACAGGAGGAAGAAAGAGAGAAGAAACACTGATGGGTGACTCATCAGGTGACCCTGAACCATCCCCTAGTTATCCTGCAATAGGCTTAGGCTGCTGGGGGGGGTTCCTATGGTGCACTGAGTGTTTCTTTTCATTCACCTCTTTTACTCTGTTTATACTCCACTCTGCATTTAATCTTTAGTTATTATTAATCTCTGTCTCTCTTCCACAGCATGTCTTTTGTCCTGTCTCTCTCCCCTCAGCCCCAACCGGTCACAGCAGATGGCTGCCCCTCCCTGAGCCTGGTTCTGCCGGAGGTTTCTTCCTGTTAAAAGGGAGTTTTTCCTTCCCACTGTCGCTAAATGCTTGCACACAGGGGGTCGATTTGATTGTTGAGTTTTCTGTGTAATTATTGTAGGATCATTACCTGACGATATAAAGCGCCTTGAGGCGACTGTTTGTTGTGATTTGGTGCTATATAAAATTGAATTGAATTGAATTAAAGGCTCATAATACTCAAGAATAATAGAAAAGCAAAACCTAACAATAAACACAACTAAGAACAAAAGAAACCTAAAAGCAATTAAAGAGTAGCTAAAAACAAACTTCAAACACTCAGGGAACAGACGGGCGTCATGGGAAAGAGCCTCTTTGCAAATTGCTCACTTGGTGCTGGATATGCAATGATGATATATGATTCAAATGCTTCTATATTAAGTTGTGCATTTTTCCTCCATGTAGAATTCCCCATGCTTTCTGGTCTATGCAGATTTTGTGTCACATTGAGCATTATTTCTGGAACCCACTGGCAGTCCTGTTATTATTCTTTCTACGGTGGGTTGGCTTGTGATAAAAGTTGCACGTTGAGCTGAGCTCATAATTATAATGTCACTTTTATCCCGCTGCTTCTCTAAGACACCCAAATTCTTTCTTTCTTTTTTTTTTCCTTTGGTTCTTGAAGGTATTTTGTTATTTAAGTGTAGATTTGTGTCCCATCAGTGTGTCTCAGCACCTCCCAAAGAGATCAGGGCCAATTTCACAGCCAAGGATTAAGCTTCATCCCTGACTAAACTCATTTTTCCCCCCAATGGAAACCCCCATTGAGACAGAAAATTACTCTCTGACTTGTAGCAGCATTTGTCTCTGATACCTCCTCACACTCGTAGACAGATACACACTCTTTGCTTCATAAGTTTGACAATGACTAATTATCTTTCAGCTTTCCTCGCAGCCGACTACAGTTGTAAAAGTTTTAAAAGTGTTTGTAACTGCTTACAAAATAAGACAGCCACCTCATGAAAAACTGACCTCAGAGAAAATTTTAATGCAACCAATTATACCTACATACACACACACATATATATATATATATATATATATATATATATATATATATATATATATATATATATATATATATATATATATATATATATAATTTTTTTTTAAGTAATGCTATTAAAATACCAGCATACACATGCACTGCAAACATATGCTGTGGCACTTTTTTTTTCTCCAAAGCAAATCCACATTGCTTTGGAAGTCTTCATCTCCTTTAGTTCCAGAGTTCGGCTGAGAACTTCTTTTCCCTGGCGTCCGACCGCAGCGTGTCCAGCAGCATTAGGTTATCTGCTCTCGTTGGATTAGCCGATTTTCTCTGGGTTGGAGGAATATGCGAGAGAGTCGAGCAGCTCTGGCAGAGCAGAACGGGCTGCGCTCGGCCTGCCTGAGGAAGTTCAGTAAGCAAGTTTGCATTAATGCACATAAATATTCAGGACAAATGTCTCCACCCTGCAAAGGTCTTCAGCATTTATAGTACACAGAGTCATCAGAAGTGTAAGACTGTCTTATTAGAAGATGATAAAGAACAGATGCACAGTGCAGTAATGAAAGGCATTTTTTTTTAACATAATTTTAAACATGAGTTGAACAGATTTTTGTATATTTTTAGTATTCGAATCAAAACCTGATGATAGTTGAAGGAGTTCTGCCAAGTGAAGCAAATTTATAGCTCTAGCAGTAGACACTGGTGGGGGTCTAGTGGTTCTGAAACTGAGAAGGAGTCTGTGACACCAATGCTCACTGTATCAAGGTGCTGAGATAATGGAGCTTATTAAAATATGAAACAAAAATCAAGATTAGACTGAAACTTGGATCTGGAGAATTCTGACATCCTTTGTCATCTTCAATCATTTTGATAATCTGGGGACTATAGCCCAGAACTCCTTCTCCCCAGCCACCTCCTTCAGCTCATCCAAAGTGTTCCCAGGCCAGCCGAGAGAAAGGTGCCCCGGGGCCTCCTCCCAGTACGACATGCCCAGAACCACCTCAACTGGCTCCTTTTGATGTGGAGGTGTAGTAGTTCTCTGAGCCCCTCCCGAATGACTGCACTCCTCACCCTATCTCAAAGGGAGAGGCCAGCCACCCTTTGGAGGAAGCTCATTTCTGCCCCCTTGTATTCACAATCTCAGTCTTATTACCCAAACCTCGTGACCGTAGGTGAGGGTGGGGACATAGATTGACCAGTAAATGGAAAGCAGAATTGTATTCATTTTTAGAGAAATAGAAACTTTAGGGCTGAATGAAGGACATTCATGAGCTTCATCAAGCTTATTGTGTATAAGTGTTCTAGAAGGTTAAAGAACACATTTAGACTCACAAAAGCATTGCATTGCAATAGAAAATCCCTCTTTATTGCTCCAACATAACAGTGCTGGAACAAGGAACGAGTTGATCCTGGCTTGAGTAAACCTTACCTCAGCAAAATGCAGCTTTATCTGGTGACATACACATATTATGAGTAGAATATCTTTATGCACTTCTTGCAGTTTGTAGCATTGCTTATTCTTTGCCATGATGTAATTAGACACAGGGCAACTTTATTTGACAGGGCTGGCAACTTTGAGTCCCTCCACTCCACCAAGTTTATCGATTCGTCCGGCAACATGAAGTCAAAACACAGAACAACTAACCTGCTGCTGATCAGCCAATCAGTGATCAATGTAGGTCAGTATTCGTCACCACCCTTAAAGTTCAGCAATATTAAGAGGATAAAGCACCAGGCAATAGACATAGCCTATGATGGTTATATTAAAAAATTTTATTTAAATTAGCTGCACATTTTTTTACAGCTGGAAAATGTAAAGAATCACTTAAAACAATGAAGAAACTTCCTAAATCATTTCCATATTTAGTTTTTTTTTTAAAAACAAAACCACTGGAGATGGGCAAAAGAGGCCAGTGCTGCACCAGAGTTGCAGGTATGCAACCCCTGATGTAGCCCCTTGTCCCATCGCACTGTTGTTGTAAGATGAGTTGCTTTATCTGCAATGTTTTTTAACCAAAGTGCAAAAAAAAAAAAAAAAAAAAAAAAATCTTGTTGTTTTCCTTTGCCACAGAAGCAGATTTGGCCTCAGTCTCCTCACGCAGCCGGGTGGGATTACTCATCCCAGCTTTTATCAAATTATGCCTTGCGATATGGTTTCCCACGCTTCTCGTCTGTGCCTGTGGTGATGTCATGAAACAGCAGCAGTAATGCATCTCACACTGATGACGTGTGTTGTTGTTACTCCAGGGGGCTCCTCATGGGCAAGTCTTCAAGGGTGTACTTTAAAAGCTGCCAGCACCCAGAGAGATTACGTGCAATTTCGATTGTTGTGACATAGCTGGGTGAAAGTTCACTTGGATTCGGGACATTCACAGAATAATGTTAGTTTGGAGGTTTTCAGCTGACAGAAACACAAAAAATCATGTGATTCCCAAACATCATCAAAGCAACATCCTGATGATCCAAAGCACTTATTTATATACGTCGTTTATATAAATAAACTTTAATTCCTAGGTTTAGGAATTAAAGTTGTTTAAGTTGTGCGTTCCATTCTCGACCAGCAGTAGTAAATGAACAAAAGAAGCTTCAGATCCTTTGAGAAGGCCTTGTTGTTACAGCGTCCCCAATGGCTTTAAGCCTTAAATTATCTGTTCATGCCACGGGTTGAGTAAACCATGAGAAAGATTTGGTTCCAATCGCCCCCTGAAGTTTGTCTTTCAGTATCTCTCCTCATACTTGTTCCATCATTGTTCCAGATTTATAATTCATTTGCTGTGAGAGCTAGCTATTCCTTTTATTTCCAATGTTTCACACTTCATTTTGTAACTAAATCCCTCTACCAAACAAAAGCGACCCGGTACAGACGTCGCCACGGACTCGACATCCCTGCTCTTTGGAATGAATTGGTGGCGGTTTGCTTGTGTATTTGTATTGTTCTTTGGCTTTGAGGGGAGCTAAATGTTTAACCACCAACAAACAGCACTGATTATTATTTGATTAAGGGGCTACAGGGTAAGACTGCAGGAGGCAAATGAAATTAAACAGCATAATAGAGCAGAACTAAACACCAAAACACTGGGTAAACCTAATCCTCCCTCAGCACGACAATGCAGAGCTGTGCTTGTGTCACTGTTGCTGTGTTACTTTGTCAGGAAGCCATATATATATATATATATATATATATATATATATATATATATATATGATTTACTTTGGGTGGAACAAAATTCTGTCCTCAGGTCTCAGTGTTGCCCATGTAATAGTTATATAACTGTATCTAAGTTTATTAAAATGAAGAACACATTAAAAAAAATAAACAAGTAATATAAAAAATAAATAAACTGTAAAATGTGGAATTTAAAAAGGGCCACGTGGTGCCACAGCAGTAACTGTGTTTCACTACCAAGACATAGCATGAATTTGTAAGTGCAAAGAGGTTAAGAACTTGGTCTAGGAATAGAATTAGCTTCACAGGTGGGCTTTGGCTGATGGGGCTATTATTTAAAAACAGGGTTGAGTTCATTTTAAAAGAATTGGCTAAACAGAGACAACGGACATGTACTTGGCGTACAGTACTGTGCAAAAGCCTATAGCCACCCCTAATTTTTCAATATTTTGCTAGGAAAATGGGAAATAGATGCAGACATACAGTTTTCCAGGCTTCTTAAAGGACATTCAAAGCTCTTCTTTGGACGTTGGCTGCCTTTTGTTCCATTTTCTGTCAAGATGATCCCACATTGTTTCAGTAATGTTGAGTTCTGGTCTCTGGGGAGGCCAATCCATGACTGATGGTGTTCCACTGTGTGTTTTTCTGTCCAGGTATGCTTTCACTGCATTGGCAGTGTGTTTGAGATAATTGTCATGCTGAAAAATGAAGCTGTAACCAATCAGATACTTTCCAGATTGTATGGCATGGTGGATTGAAATCTGATGGTACTTTTTGTCTTCATAATTCCATCAGTTTTGACAAGATCACCAACACCACTGGCTGAAATGCAGCCCCAAACCATGACAGAGCCTCTACCTTCTTTTACAGATAGCTGTAGACACTCAGTGTTGTGCTTCTCCCGACCTCCTCCATACATATTGATGATAATGTGAACCAAAAATGTCAAATTTGGATTCATCACTCCATCAGACCTGTTGCCACTGATTTTCAGTCCAGTTCTTGTGTAATGTGGCATAGCTCAGCCTTTTCTCCCTGTTTCCCTTCCTTAAGAATGGCTTCTTGACAGGCACCCTTCCTAAACATGGTATCTGTGGGGACAGATACCATGTTTCCACTGACAAGGTACTCGTGCCAGTGCTGGTTCCAGTTCAAAGGAATTGGCGAACCCCTTAAGAACGGGTCTGTGTTTCCACTGCTTTGCGAGCTGATCTTTTACCTATGCGTGTGTGGGCGGTTTCTTGTCTGGAAATGGAAGCCAAAGGGCACAAATGTGGCAGAACATGCTCCCCTTTTGCAAACTTTATTTCTTGTGCTGAGAACATATTTTTTCGTCCACACAAAACTACTTCAACATCTGTGTGCAGCACAGTGAGATAGTCACAGACAGCGAGTACGAGCAAGACGACAAGTACACACTTTGCTTCCTTTTATCTGTTATGAACTGATACTAAGCAGCACGCTCAGCCTTGGGGCTGAACCTAATTCACGGCCATGAAAAGCGGAAAGTGTAAAACTTTACCTCGAGATGGCAGAGCCACGCCCTTCTGCTGCTTGCGTCACACGTTCCTTGGTTCCAGACCAGCTTTATGGTGCTGGAACGGAAGCGATTTTTTTTGGCCAAGCATCGAGTAAGTTCGTGGTAGAAAACGCGCTGAACGGTTCAAGCACTTGGCGCCGGAATGGTGTCAGTGGAAAAGGGGCAAGAGTTGCCCTTGGAGCCACCCTCAAGTGGCCATTGGTGGAGCTGCAATTTTGGGCATTGGCTTCATTTTTCAGCCCTAGATGGCGCTGTTTGTGTGCGCTAGGCTTAAGTACATCTTTTGTTTTTAGAGTCAAATGGCTGAACTTTCAGGATAAATAATAAGTACGAGTTTTGGTTCCCTGCAATTTGCTAATGTGCAACAGTTATGAAGTAATCTACTGTATTCTTACCCTTTATTCACTTACAAGCGACCCACCCAGCTGAGAGAAAAGAACAGCATCAGCTGTTTGCTCAAATTCCTAAAGGCATATTTACTCATGTTTAACAGAAGAGGCCTTGCGGTTGAGTGAGTTATGTACATGTTATTGTTGGTCACAGTTCATTTTTGTGTCAGGCAAACACATGCACAGTCTTACAGCTCAAACAGATTGAATTTTCTGGCTAGCTGCACTGTCAGGCCTGTCTTGTTTAACAGTTTAAACTGAGGAAGGAACATGTTCTGCAGCCTGTTAGTTTAACCTGAGGGCCATAAACCGAATAATACATTATAAAAGCTGCTATCAGCCAAATAAAACATGGCAGAGATCTGATACTTCCAGCTGAACTCAACATTGTTTTTACAAAAGCAGAATGAAATTGTGAGTCCAGGATCTGGCTCGCAGTCTGTGAGCATACTGGTAACAATCTGGACAGCCCAGCTTTACCCTGAACAGGATGACAGTTGTACCAAACTGGGATCTCCTGTTGCATAACAATCTGTATTATAGACTGAAAAATAATAATGGAATTGAGCTATTTTCTCCATCTGACCTCAAGCTCCAGAGGAAACAAATCTGCTGCAGATGTAATCTATATGCAAGGACAAAGTTGCATTTTAATCAGTGTCATGAAGGCTTCTTGTGCATTTTTTAACTGAAATCACAAATAATATGCCAAACTACCCAAAGATTAAGATTGGAATACTTCCCTTTTTTTTCTGCCTGTGCAGAACATAAAAAAATCAAAGATGTGGCTGCCTTTGTGATTTTCAAATTGTACTGCTTCAAAACTGATTTTTATCTCTACTTTATAGACTGGCTTATCATCCACTGAATATTCTGTAATCTGTGTGCACCCTGCACATAAATCTGGAAGCTGTGCATGTCATTACCCTTTGGTGCACAAACAATCCATTTGGGGCATAGTATGTGTTAAAGCTTAAAGCTTTATATACAGGATCTCAGTTTGTCTCTGTGGTTACTCACGTAATGGAAAAATCCAGAGGACCTTTTTTGGTTCTTTTTCAGAATTACAAGTCTAGTCGGGACACCTACCCAAAGTTGTTTTTTACTAATTCCTCCATGAGTTTTTCCAATCACAGACGTTTCATATTTGTAAAACCTCCTCATTGATTCAAGTTTGGGGTCATGGGCTCAGTTACTGAAACACAAATTAGCATGAGCAATGTTGGAAACTCGAAATTTTTGACTCTTGTGCCAGGCCAGCAATTTTCATTTAGATAACTTTGTACAATCCTGCATTTCAGCCCAGTCTCATATCTAAATGTAAAAAAATCATAAAAAGTCATCTCGTTTCTCATGCTCATGGGTATGAATTGTCCTGTCTTTCAGCGACACTCAGCCTGACCTTGAAATTAATTTATTGTAATAGGAAGAATGTTCCACTGCAGCACTTAAACTTCATGTATACTGGAAGCAATTCACAGCGATGTGACGATCAGAGACCACAGGAAGTGAGGAACTTCAAGCGACTATGGGCAAAATAAGTAATAGAGACCAGAAGTGGGCGGGGCCCCAGATAAACTTTTCTCTACTTGCAGGCCAGTGACTGAAGTGACTTCCAATGACAATGAAGAGTACTGTTTCTTGAAATGTGGTAGCCATTGTAATTTAATCCAAACCGTGAGTTAAACTAGTAGTTTTTGTTGCCTGAACATAGAAACAACTAGTGATGATTAATCACCCAATTAAAATAACGAAACTGAAAAATCTGCTATGCAATTCATTCACACCACCAACAGACCCTCCTCCAGCATCCAACTGCAGACTTTTTAGGCCTTTCAAAATGAAAAGTTTTGAGTGCATGAACAAAAATCATTACATGTACATACAATTCAGATCAAACTTTGTGTCCTGGGACACGAACCAATAGCCTCAAAGTCGAGACACCTGAGACTTTGCTGTGCATTTAGGCACAAGGGTCTGGCATGCAGCTATTGTATGAAAATTTGAAAGACATAGCCACCCTGATGTCCCATTAGGAACCTCAAGTTGAGCCTTTTCTCCATCGCCACCTCTGTGTCTTAAAAGTGGACATGATGATCAAGGGCTGGGGCTGATGGTGAAACCACACGCTCTTGTGATTGCCATCCATCCATCCATCCATCCATCCATCCATCCATCCATCCATCCATCCATCCATCCATCCAGAAAGGCTCGGACCAAGGTGATTCAAACCCAGACTTTCTAGCTGTGAGGCAACAGTGCTAGCCATAATTTACTAAATAAACTTTTATTCAGTATGACTTGAAACTTGTGAGTGAGCCCATAAAGTCATCCGAGAAAAGGAAGTGATGGTTGTCTAGCCGTAGACTTGTGTACAGCCAGAGGAGTCACCTCCTGCAGGTTTGAGGCCAAATCGACCTACATCCATCTTTTATACTGTCAATGGCTATAACAAAGAATAGTGTGCTCATCAGTAAATCTGTCAGTGAACTGATATGTGTAGGGATCAGTTTGAGTTTGATCTGCTAAGAGTTCAATCCCCCTCAAAAAATAAAATACAGGAGATTCTTTATATGTGTTGAACCTGTGATAACAGTTATTTAATGCTTTGTGTGGATCTGGAGGAGCTTCAGGAAGTCACAGTAAACCTGTCGCACTCTGATGATGCCACAGTCATTAGGATTATTTTGGCTTGAATTGGGGAAATACAGATTTATAATAGCTGCACAAACTGGGCTGCAGGGGGTCTGATGCATAAGGTAGAGTGTGGGATGCAGAGATTTGGGAGCTTCGTGTTAGGAGCTAATAATAAAACTAATAATGAGTTGTAATTTGTATTGTATGGGGAAACAATGGCCCAGAACTGTGGTCTTTTAAAGCACACTGACTGAATCCTGTGGAACAGAGTGTGAAGGCGAACAAAGAGTTTCACTGTGTTTAGACGTTGTGTGCAGTTGTTGCATCAGTGTTACCTTCAGGTTGATACAGCTTTAGGCAGACGAGGGAGCGCTGTAAACTGAGTGATTAATTTTCAGGTTTTGGCGTTGTACGTCATCAGACCTTCTTGTTTGTTCCCAAGCTGCCACAGTTTCTCTCTCCTTTTTTGCATTCCGTCCTTCCATCCTCTTATTTTCTGTCCTTTCCTTCTGGTTTCTGTCTATATATGGATAGCTATGTGAGTTTGACACAGATGATGAATAAACACTTCGCTGAGAGTGAAGGAAAGAAAGACGGGAAGATGTAGGAAACGCTTTCCTGAGTTCGAGGGATGCGTTTCAGAGGGAGACGGGGGTGAGATGGAGGTGTAAAAAAGAAGGGAGAAATGGTGGAAATAAAGAAAGAGGCAGAGATCTGGAATAATATCTAAAATGTTCCCGTGCCCCCATGCGGCCCTCCTCACCCTGTTGAATTCCCCCCCTCCCCGCCCATCACCAAGACCATATTATCTGTCCCAAACCAGAGTTACATAACTAGATTGGGGTTCTGGGCCAGAATGCCCTTACGTAACCCCCACTCTCTCACATTGCACTGTTGCGACACTGGAAATGTCAAGTTCGGGTAATAATTGAAGAATTTTATTACAAATTTAATGAAAAAGAACTCTTAAATCTATGTGAAATCATAAAAAAAAAAAAAAGTTTTTAGTATTTGTTTATATTACTTTTTTGTTTACCACTGGTTCTAACAGTCAGGTTTAACTGGGGGTGCACAGCAGACGCTTTGCTTGCCAGCAGCACAAAATGGCAAAAAGAGGTGATTAAGTAGACTGTGAGAGGGAAGAAATGAGTAATGCCACATTTATGTTGAGCCAAGGAGACTGTAAATATGACCAGCTGAGAAAAATTTACAGCACAGATATGAGGCATGTCTAATGGAGTCTTCCTCAGTTCTTGATAAGATCGGAGGTGTGATATTTGCAGATCTGCTGTGTGCAATGTTTTTCTTGTAATTTTAGAGAATTAAAAAAAAAAAGTTTCCAAACTTCTGTCTACTGGGCGAGTGGTTGAAAAAGACCATTCACTGGGTTTGGACCGCCTCCTAGATCAGCCATTCCCAAACTTTAGACAGCCATACTTCTTTTTTGAAATCTGAAAATCTTTATTCACAAGTCTGATGATCACATGACTCTCCATTAACTGCAGCTGCCGAGACCCAAAACAAGTGACTGAGCCCACAAACTCAAAGCTGTTTCTGCAACCACAGTCATCACCATTTGGTGATCTTCAGATGGAATGCAGATTTAAGGCACTTATGCATTGGCTCCATTTTTCCAACCCGGTATGTGCCCACTCTTTAGGAATCACTGTTTTAGACAATACCTGGTAGAGCTGCAGCTGCAAATACAAATGTCTGAATGGTGGTTGAATGGTCTTTAAAGGAGACATATCATGCAAAATCCACCTTTTTAGCCCTTAAATACATTTTTTGTGTACTTTGAATGTGTGGGAGTGCAGGAAATTTAAATGCATTCTGTCCCGGTTCTGTGTAGATATCTTTATATTCTTTTTGGGTCATAATTTTCAGTCTGTTCAGTTTGCTCTATTGCCTGTTATGTTTTCTTTCCTCTTACATCACAGTATTTGCTGTGGAACTGCTAAACAAGGACATGAACTTCTGGCTCGCAGTGATTTTTGTAGTCCAAGTTCAGTTATGCCGAGGTTGCAAGTAGACAAATCAAAATTTTTGGTTGTTGGGTGTATTAACCCACATGATTCCTTACATCGCCCCCCCCGGCATCAGAGCCTCTTCGACATGCTTGTTTCTCTGCCGGTAGATAATCGTATCGCTGGTCTCAAACTACAGAAATGGAGGGGAACGCTCTGTGACCTGGAGGGGGGCGGGGCGTGAAATGTCTTGTTTACATTTAAAGAGACCGCACCAAAACGAGCTGCTCTAAGACGCATGTCAAAAGAGGGGTAAAAGAGGGGTCTGTGGAGCTACAATAACAAGGAATTTAGACCAAAGCATTGCAGTTCTACTTTATATAGACCACAAGTGTATGATTTACATATGAAAAGGAAGGATTTAAAAACATGATATGTCCCCTTTAAGCAGCTCCCTATGGTACAAAATCTGTGATGTCCTGGTAATCATCTTGAACGTGTCTCCTGTTGTGTCCTACAAGTAAAAAAAGGTCAGCTGGACAATGACCAAGGGCAATTTCATTACCTGATTCTCGCTAACATCTAGGACTGTGCATGCATTCAAAAAATAAACAAAAGGACAGTGATCGTCTGTAGTAGAAATTGTAGTGTCATGGGGAGCTTCTATAATTTGATCATCATGTATCATTACATGTAAGACAATGTTTTAAATGTCCCAGCAGTGCAAAGCTGTGCTGTCTTGTGAGATAAAGGATTTGTATGGTTCCTTCTGTGGTGAGCTCAGGATTGCTATTGCTAATATATTTTAATGCTTGCCACATTTCCTTATCAGACTAACAGTAATCTAGCTGTGGGGGGTGGATTAGCAGATTAACAGCACCCTTTAACACACACACACACACACACACACACACACACACACACACACACACACACACACACACACACACAAAGAAACGTAATTTCTTAATTAATTCAAGCTCAAGCCAAGCCAAGCCAACTTTATTTATATAGCACTTTAAAAACAGCATGTGCTGACCAAAGTTCTTAACATTAAAACACAATATCCATCCATCCATCCATTCGCTTCCGCTCATCCTGTTCAGGGTCGCGGGGGGGCTGGAGCCTATCCCAGCTGTCATAGGGCGAGAGGCGGGGTACACCCTGAACAGGTCGCCAGCCTGTTGCAGGGCCAACACAGAGACAAACAACCTTTCACACGCACATTCATGCTCTCATTCACACCTATGGGCAATTTAGTGTAGCCAATTAACCTAACCCCAGTAAGTGCATGTCTTTGGAATGTGGGAGGAAACCGGAGTACCCGGAGGAAACCCACGCAAGCATGGGGAGAACATGCAAACCCCACACAGAGAGAGGGAGAGGCCCGGGCCAAGGTGGAATCGAACCCAGGCCTGTGAGGCAGCAGTGCTAACCACTGCGCCACCGTGCTGCCTAAAACACAATATTGATAAATAAAATTGATAAAAAAAAACAAATGAGTAAAAGTCAATAAAAGTCAACTCTCAAGCAGTTGCCAGTGAAAAAAAGGTGGGTTTTAAGAAGTGACTTAAAAATGGACAGTGAAGAAGCCTGTCTAATAGTCTAATATGGAGTGGAAGTGAATTCCACAGCCTTGGTGCTGCCACAGCAAAAGCTCTGTCCCCTCTGAGCTTTCGTTGTGTCCTCGGCACATCCAGCAGCAGCTGATCAGCGGACCTGAGTGACCGGGAGGGCGAGCTCAAGACTGAAGGTGACAATGGTCAGTCCCATCTTGGTGCCAAAGTAAGATGATAAAGGGAAAGATGGTCAGGCAGTGACAGATTGGCAACCTGTCCAGGGTGTACCATGCCTCTTGCCCTATAATAGCTGGGCTCCAGCCCAACTGCGACCCTGAATTGGATAAGTGGAATAAAATGGATGGATGGAATTATTTAGATATTTAATATGGAATATTAATCTGTTGTGGGTTACTTGCCCACCCCACCTCTTTGCTAAGATGATCCAAACACAACCAAAAATCCAACTTTAAAAATGGATGCTAACATGCTAACTTAAGGCATGCTGCTATTGAGTTTTCTGTTGGAACTTCTTAATTTATAGTTGATATTTTCTTTAATTCTGTAATTCAGTAAGGATTTCATAGCTGTGCTTATTGTTTCTTGTTTCTGTTTAATCGCTTGACTCTGTGTTTAATTTTTAGCTTTTTTTACTCTTGTAATCTGGTTTTCTTTAGGGTTTAGGATATTATATATTTTATTCCTAGTATTTTAATTTAGTCTGGTCTCCCTAGTGTGTTCTTGTATCTTAGTAAGTCTTCTTCTTTGTTATGTGATTCCCCTTTTAGTTGCTTCCCGTTTTATTTTGTTAGTCCTCTGTCTCTTGTGCTTTGCCGTTTGCTGCTGTCTTAATTCGTTCCAACTGTGTCTTGTTACCCCGGTGTTTCCCATCTCCCTTGATTACCTCGTCTCTATTAAAAGCCTCAATTTGCCTTAATTCTTTGCTGAGGCTTCCTGTGGTTTCTTTTCCCCCTGCCCTGTGGGTGGGTTTGTGGTTTTGCTGCCGTTTGGGTTTCTTGCCTGGAGTTTTATTGTTTGCTGCCTTTTTTTTTATTACTTGCTTCACTTCAATGAAGTTTACCTTTTTTTTTTTTTTTTTAAAGAAATCTGCATATGACATGCGCATTATACCTTTTTTGGTTACCATTCTTTAAAAAAGTAAATATCTAAGATTGGAAAACAGTTTCATCTGTCTGTTCATTTTTCCTTGTAGTTAATTTTTTGTTGTCAGCCAACATTGGAAGTCTGTTCTCTGTTGATAGATGTATCACAGTGGTAAATTATTGCTGTCTTCTTAAAGAGGTGCTATTATACTATTTTCCAGCTACATATTTTAATTGGTCACTCTAAGGTGTGTGAATGTGAGTGTGGATGATTGTCTTTCTCTCTGTGTTAGCCCTGTGACAGGCTGGCGACCTGACCAGGGTGTACCCTGCCTCTTGCCCTATGTCAGCTGGGATAGGCTCCAGCCCCCCCCCCACAACCCTGAACAGGATAAGTGGAAGAGGATGGATGGATGGATATTTTTATTAATGTGTACTGAAACAAGTGCCTCACACAATGCTCAAGCACGGTTCCTCCTCCCTTCTCCCACTGGTCTGCACTTATACTGCGCTTAACAGTCTGGGGTCAAGTAGGCTCCAGTTTGTGTCAGCATCTCAGCTCCATTGTCACGTGCTCTCTTTCATGCACACAAATGCTTTTGAAATGCAGAGCACAGGTTTAATTGGGGGAAGCAGTGACACTGTTAAAATTTTAAAAAAATTGCTAAATACTTAACAATTATGTGAGAGGACAAAGGCAGTCGTCGTTTGAGGAAGCATTGGAGATCTGTGCATACTGTGACCAGCATTCATACTAGTTAGACAAGCTTAACTTTATTCATCAATCACGCTCGGGCACGGTGCAGATAGCCTGGTGTGATTATACCTGTAGTTGCTGTTAGAGTAGCTTTGCATGACACAGTTCAAAGTAATCATTATTTATCTTATAATGGGCTTTGCTGCAGCGCCTCAGTTCATCCTCTGCCTCAAACAAGTTTTTTTTTTTTTTTTAAATCTCCCCTTCCTCTAAAGCCACCCTCCCTTTAAGCCAACTTTCTTTTTAATTGGCTTTCCCTCACAAACAAATTATTTGGGAGAGGCTGCTGTGCTCCTGGCCGGAGCTGTGGCCATGTAAGGATATCATCCCTCACTGACACCATACAGGGCCAAGAGTGGGAAAAAAAAAAAACTGGGAAACAGGATTTATGTTGTGTTCCATTTGAACTGGGAAGTCAGAAATCCTCACTTCCCACACCAACTCCAGTCCAAGATGGCAGCATTGAGCGTAAACGGTAGTAAAACTGTAGAACTTGTAGTCTGTGTGTATTTGTGACTTGCTAAATAAGCCGTGCACAGAGCAGTGATCGGGCACTATCCTTGAATGTGCTGCAGCCGTTCACAGGTGGCTGTTTTTAAGCATCGAACACCAGGCATTGTCTTGTACTCCAGGCATTGCTAGTGAATGTCTGTACGTCGGTGGGAGCAAAACAAACTCTGTGATTCGAGCAAGTGCTACTGGAATGTGGTCAACTCAGGTGTGACGTCACTCCCAGCTCCGATTATCCAAAATGAGTACAGCAGTAAAGCAGTCTGAAGCCTGAGCTTTTGGCTCACAGTGATTTCTTACACATTCATTGACCTCACTGAAACTTGTTTGAAATTATGGTTAATGTAAGCATCCGCCACTGTATCAAGTATTTATGATGGAAAACAAGGAAAAATATAACAGGTCCCTTCTTAATATTCATTTGTCATAATGTGCAGTGAATGCAGGCAAGCTCGGACCCAAAATGCAGGACTCAGGAGAAAAAAAGTGAAGTGAAAAAGCTAATATAAAGTGAATTATTCCATCCATCCATCCATCCATCCATCCATCCTATTCCACAAAATGCAAACAGGGCTGACTAGCATCAAAATGAGAAGCGTGAACAGAATACCGTACAACATATGATGGTACGACGCAACAGCGAACTGAGGAAGACACAGACAATATATAGACAAGCGGAAATCAGGGAGATGTGACATACCAGGGAGCTCAGCTGAACTAAGGCTAACTAACAGGACAAGGGAAGCAAAGCTGAATGCAAAGCACAAGAGACGAGCGCTAACAAAGTAAAACAGCAAATGCCTAAACGTGACAGAAATGCAGACTTGACACAGGGAGACAGACACATGACTGAGCATAACATGAGAGACAAGACACCAGAGACACAATGGACAGAGATGAGGCTAGGAAAGACTGGACACCACCAAACTCCCATCATTTAACAGGGGATGGGGGGAAGGGGGGCATAAAACTAAATGAGGGATTATATTCAAACGAACTATGCCACAACAGAAAACGCTTCACCTCACATCCAAAAGGCCTTTTCAGTTCTGATGGCACCCGTTGACTCACTAGCCTCCTGGATGAGAGGTGAAACAGCTTCACGAACCAAAAAGATCAGTTGCCGCCTTTTCAGGTGCAGCAAAAAAACCGTATCGGTAGTTCAATCCCCAGTGTTTACTTTGGAGTAGAAATGTGCTATACAAGTACCAGCCCGTTTACCCTGACCGGGATGACTGAGAACTTACAGACACAAGAACTTGTTCTGTTGTAGGGATTTGTTGTACAGCTCAGTCATACCTTTACTTTGTAACCACTGGAGAGTTTTGTTATTTTCTCCCAACCACAGAGGAAGACTTTGAAAGCACTTTGAAGTATTTCTTGATGGACTGTAAACGAAACTGCAGCATCAAACAGCTGAAAAGCTTGAGTGTAACCTTTGCTAATCTTATTAGATTTAACATCCTGAATCTTTCATGTGGTGTAACTTTTTATTGGACCTGCATCGGCTCTTTTTTTTAAAACCCCAGCTTTTTAGATCGATTTCTTTTCCAGTAGATCATTTTTTTCTGCCGTCATTAATATTTGGCTGTGTGGACAAATAGACTTGAAGCTGTGACTCATATGTGGACTTTGTGTGTCTTTGCTACCCCACTGATATGGGGTTCAATTAAAGAAGAAACAACAGGTCGAATCATACATGTAACCCCTGCAGGATGAAAGGCTAACGATAGCTTTTACTGTGTGGTCAGTTACAAATGAGTAAATCTCCGTTGACATTTATGCCACTGTGTGTGTGTGTGTGTGTGTCTGGTCTCTGTGGTGGATTACAGTGTAATCTGAGTTATTCCCCTGACTTGCACTCTGAGGAAATGAACTCACACACACACACACACACACACACACACACACACACACACACACACACACACACACACACACACACACACACACACACACACACACACACACACACACAGAGCTACGAACACACATTTTTACACATTGGAGTATAATCTGCGCTCGTCCTGTCAGAGTCCTCACTCAGTGGGGATCATTAAAAAGCAGTTAATTACCCATAATCCTCAGTAGGCCAGATGTCTGCTCTGTTGGAATGGTCTGAATTTGTGTGCCTTCCTTTCCTCATATTTTCACCTCAACACTCATGCTTGTTTTGTTTTGTTTTTATTGCCTGTTGTTTCCTCCTGTTTATTTGTGTTGTTCCTTCCTCTTTAAAATCCCTTTCTTACCTGCTGTCTTTCAACCCTTGTTGGGGTTTCTACACTTTATTTGTACTCTCTCCCTCTTTCTCTTCCTGTTGGTTTCTCTGCCCACAAATCCGCCTCCTCCTCCCTCCTCTCTCCTCCCTCCTCTCTCCTCCCTCCCTGCCTCTAGTTTCTGTTCACACTCACTTGGATCCAGAGACACTCCAGAGTTGTTGACTTGTTGCAGCCATCACAAAGCAGACTTTAGTCCCAGCCTGCTGTCTGAGCCACTATAAGGTACCGTAGAAATCTGAATCGGTGTGTGACTCAATGCATTTATTGCTTTTGTTTGTAGCATTGAGCATCTGCAGAGGTGAAATGGTGCTTTTACAGGCTTTGAGCTGTGCTAACTGCTGGATTTGTGAGGTTTTGTTGTCTTTGTGATAACTTGCACACGTGCTTTTCAACTGGGTTAAACTTGCATCAAGTTATTTGGTTACAGAGGAAAATCTTCCAATTATGTTTCCCCAAAGAGGCTTTGAAGTGATAAATTACTCCCACTGTAAGCTGACAGCTGAACAACAAAGTGGCGCTTGAAGAGGATTTTTATTGAGTTTTTAATCCAAATTTAGATTAATTAAATACGCATTTCACTGTCCTTTTGTGACCTCGGGAATGTCATCTGACAAAACACAGTAACTGATCTTCATCTCTGTAGAGTGAATCTAATAATTAAGGCACTTCGATTTTGCTTAAAAGCCGGGTTTGACAGTTTCATACGTTGCTTTTTTGTTTTTATATTCAATTTTGAATATATTGAGCTATTCAATTTCAGTAGCACGCAGCCTGGAAAAGCAGTTTCATAAAATTTGCAGTGATTAGCATTTAAAATGAGCTTTTGGCACATAATCAGTAAATTTCAATCTACCCATCACATCACAAGCTGACAGTGACCGGGCTATAACAGCTGGTTATAAGCTAACATTATGCCAGCTAATGTTAGGCTCTGATAACCTGTTTGCAATTAGAGAATAAACTCTCAAACAAGGTGAGACCATAATCAAACAGGTCTGGTGATATTAGCTCCACTTCGAAGAATGCTTCAGTAACAAACAGCGGCGCTTACTGACGGAAAAGTTCAGGATAAACTTGACAGGGTGATTTGGGGGTAAAAATGTAAAATATCACAAGTGTCAACATTATTCAAATACATTAAAATAGAGAGAGTACAAAATGTATTTTGTAAACAATAGAAGAAACTTGCCAAAAAGTGATGTTTCCATTGTTTCTGTGTGCTTTATGTGTAATATGTTTGTTTATATTGCTAAAGAGGCTGTGGTCAACAGGATTTATGAAGGATGTTTGAGATACATGTGACAGATTATAGGCCAGTTTACATACCTGCAGTCATTTTTTGGCACAACACCGCCTGTCCGAGGCTGTGATGGAGGGTCACAGAGGGTTAAATGAAGCGATCAGATGAGGACACTTTGCAGGTTGTAAACGAGCGAGCAGACGAGGACACGATTATGGTGACCAACCTGCAACATGTGACAGTGTGGCTGACTTTTAACTGTGCTTTAAATATTTACTGAGAAGATTTCACAAAAACCCAACAGCATAAACCAACCCCTGCGTTTGTTTCTGCGATGAAATAAATCCCATTGAATAAAGTATCAAAACCTCATTAATAGACACACTGAAGATTTATTTACAGTTAAGGCCAAAATTCAAATCCAGTCAACTCTAGATTAACGACGTTTGGCTGAACCAGGAGCAGCTCAGAGGAAGAAACGTAGTTCGTGGTTGTCCCGTTTGCTGATTTCTGGCACTGGCAGGATAAAGTCGTCAAAAATCAGGCAGCTGCCTCTTACTGCCAGTGTTCAGTGTCTCTTTATACAGCTTCTAACGCTCTGACATACACGTCATGAAATAAAAATCAAAAGTTTCTCGACACTTATTTTTTTTTTTTTCACTCTGAGCAAGGCCTGTGCTTCAAAAGCAACCTCGAATAACCTCAGCGAGGTTTTCAAACTTGAAGCGACTCAGCTGGAAAATAGAGCCGCTCTGATCAGAATGAGTTTTGGGCCGGCAACAAATAAACCCTCAGACGTAATATCAGGTTTAATTTTCTTCCTTAACAAAGGTTTCAGCACTTTTAATACTCGCCCTGCGCAGGCTGAATCAGAAAACAAATAATGTAATGCACCTGTCTTTCATTTGCCGGAGCAGGACGAACAGGTAAATCATTCCTCTGCATGTAGCGAAGGGGGAAATATTTGCTGAACAGGGCACGGCAGAGGTAAACAAAGCTTGAGTGCTGAGAGAGAAAAGCTCTGGTTTGCTTTGTTTTGATCCCGCGTTTCTCTGAAAGCGGCCTCTTGCTTATTATGAGAAGGTTTTGCTTGGCATGCACCGACTGTTAGTTCAAGGTTGGACCAAGTTGGTAAATATTATGGGTGCTGTGGTGAGATTTGAACAGCAAAAGAGAGAAAGAATCAGATTTCTTCTCACCCTTTGGTCAGCTCATGTGAGAGCTGGGGGGATGCTGAAGGGAAAGTCAGATCTTGTGGTCATCCTTGTGTGAATATGACATGGGGGGGGGGGGGGGGGGGGGGGGGGGGGGGGGGGGGGGGGGGGGGTGATGAAACAGTATAAAACAAAAAGACAGAGGAGGGGTTCAAAGAGAAGAGTGTGATAAAATGATCTGTCAGCATAAGACAGAACCTTAAACAGGGAGAAAGCAAACGTCCCCGTAATTCACAGCCATAGCTGACGAGATGTGGCCGCCTGTGTGAAATTGATGCCGCCGACTTAACGAGATGTTCTGAAAAATGGCTGGCGCAGAAAAACAGCCAGAATCAGCAAGAAAGGGAACGGCTCGCTCTCTAACGATGTTCTGTTCCGCCCTCCGGGCCTCGCAGCTGTTACATAAGTGGTGGGATTGAAATTTGAGAAGGAAAAAAAAAAAAAGAAGCTAAAAGCAGTCTTTGTGGGAGGTCCAGGGATGAACCTGGATTAGTGATGGTTTAGAGATATTTGTAATACGGAATTCCAGCAGATTTCATTGAGCAAATATGCCAGAGAGCCCTAAATGCCAACAAAAGGGGGAATGGAAAAAAAGACAGGAATTCAGCTCTGGTGACAGCATCCATCCACCTGCTCCAAGTGTCTGTGAGAGGGGCGTGAATCCAGCTCCAGTGCTGCGGTCCCGTCTGTTAGAGGGTGCTGAGGAAATACACATTTCTTAGTTTAATTGCATGCGCTTTCATAACTTTGATAACCACTTAACCTGCCCTAAGCTTTGTTTTTTCTGTGCACGTGAAACACTGTTGCTAACATAACACATTGCACATCCTCCATAGGCCTCCACAGAGAGGGCTCAATGGCTTTATATATATATACATGGGTGTGTGTGTCTTGAAGTGCATCAATATTAGTTCAAAGGAGCAAATGAACATATCAGAAAATAAGATGTTATTTGCTACATGCAGTTGTCCCAATAAAGTCAGTATGCTGATGATCTGCTCGATCAATTCAGTGCATCCCAAACTTCAGTATGTTTTAGAGGCAATATTTTAAGGAAATGCATTCACTGGCTCCAACTCTACATTAAACGAGCCAATACACAAGTAAGGATCACAGACTGTATATAAAAGATGGATGTAGCCACCGTGACATGTCCCGTTGGTATTAGCAAAGTCCTTAGTCTCATCAGGAAAGTGTTTACTGAGGTCAGGCAGCGAGGAAGCTGAGGGCCATTTTCCTATCGGCTGCTATACAATTGGAAGTCCATTTGAAACCACTGGGGTCACCCCCTGCTGGGCATTAGAAAAAATGCAGATGTAAGGCAATTCTGTGTTAGTTTCACTTTTCAGACCTGGATCCATCCATCTTTAATATAGTCTCTGGCTTACTTGTGGGTGTAGTAAGTATATAAAAGATGGATGCAGTGATGTCACCCAGTGGTTAGCAAAGTCTTGCTTATGTGGCGCCTCAAGTTGACCCCGTCACCATCTTGGTATTTTGAAACCAGATGTGACAAACAGGGGGCGGGTCTGACTGAGAAATACTCCACACTCCAAGGCTGGATATTTGTCAGCCACAGGGTTAAGCATAGCCTGCTTTACGAGCATTCAGGGTGCTAATGGAGACCATAAATTACAAAATTAGTGTCACGTTTTATTCAGATTTGAAATTAGAGCCTGAGCCCATCAGCTCAGGCAGAAAGTTTTTACTGGAATCACACAGCAATGGAGCTGAGGGATGTTTCTCTATAAAGTTTTAGGCAATAGAGGTTGCTCACTGCTGGCCATTAAAAAGAATGCAGGCTAACGCACTTCTAGGTTCACTTTTCAGACCTAGAAGTTATGCCCATCTTTTATATACAGTCTATGATGTAAGATTTTAATAGAATAAGTAGATTTAAGCTTTATAAAGCCTTGATGGAGAATTTCCCTCAGTTCTATTAATTTCTGTCATAATATTTCACTGTTGAGTCTCAACTTTGTTTCTTTGCAGAATGGAAGAGAAATAAGCATCATCCATTCTACAGTACACCCTTGAAACACAATGCTGTTCATTAAAGAAACAGCAATAATGATGCTAATAAAGTGGAAAATAATCTACTAAAATGCGCCTTTAGGGGAAGGAGATGAGCTGTGAAGTCATTTTTCTCCCTTTTACTGCTCGAGCTGTTAATGCTGTGATGGCTTCTGGCAGAAGAAGCATGCGAGTAAACATTCCCATGAAACCACAGCGAGTCCGTTCTCATTTCTCTGGAAGTAAACAGACGGTAGCTATTGTGCTGGAATCTTTATCTTCATTTCCTCATTGTTGGTCTTATCAGTGTATCAGCACGCAGAGAAATAAATGTGACCAAACTGGATCTGTCAGAGATGCTGGCATAAATGCAGGCAGTCAAGATTTTATTTTAATTTGCTTGTGTCTCCTGAAAACATATCAAGTATTATCTGGTAAACTCAAGGCAAAAATGTATCTTATCTTACAAAGGATATGTACTCACCGGCCACTTTATGGGCTACATCTGTTTCACTGTTCATTAATGCAAATGTCCAGCCAGCCAATCACATGGCAGCAACTCAGTGCATTTAGGCATGTGGACATGGTCAAGACGACCTGCTGGAGTTCAACTCGAGCATCAGACTGAAGATAAAAGGTGATTTAACTGACTTTGAACATGGCATGGTTGTTGGTGACAGACAGGCTAGTCTGAGTATTTCAGACTGGCCCTGGGATTTTCTCATATCTCTAGGGTTTCCAGAGAATGGGCTGAAAAAGAGAAAATATGCAGTGAGCGGCAGTTCTCTGGGTGAAAGTGCCTTGTTGAGGTCAGAGGAGAATGACCAGACTGCTTTGAGCTGATAGAAAGGCAACAGTAACTCAGATAAACACTCGTCACAGCCAGTGTATGCAGAAGAGCATCACTGAATATACAACATGGTGAACCTTGAAGCAGATGGGCTACAGCAGCAGAGAGCCACACTGGGTGTCACTCCTGTTGGCAAAGAACAGGTAACTGAGGCTACAGTTTATACAAGCTCAGCAAAAACAGACAATAGGAGACTGGAAAAAAGTTGCCTGGTCTGATGAGTCTCGATTTCTGTTGTGACATCCAGATGGTAGGGTCAGAATTTGAAGTAAACAGCATGAAAGCATTGATGCATCCTGTCTTTTATCCACTGTTCAGTCTGGTGGAGGTGGTGTAAGGGTTGGGGGTTATTTTCTTGGCACACTTTGAGCCCCTTAGTACCAGCTGAGCATCATTTAAACCCCGCAGGCCACAGTTTACCCATCTTCTGATGGCTGCTTCCAGCAGGATAACACGCCATTTCACAAAACTCAGATCATCTCAAACTGGATTCTTGAACATGTGAATGGGTTCTCTGTACTCAGATGACCTCCACAGTCAGCAGATCTCAATCCTATTGTGCACCTTTGTAATGTGGTGGAACGGGAGATTGGCATCATGGATGTGCAGCTGACAAATCTGCAGCAACTGTGTGATGCTATCATGTCACTATGGAACAAAATCTCAAATTTTCACCCCAGCACTAAACATAGTTCTTTTGGCACATAATGTTTTGGAGAACAGCTCATCATCACATTTTTCTGTCAGCTTTATGTCAGGATGTTTGATTCTGCAGAGAGGAGGAGGAGAGAGTACAGAGCAGAGCAGGACAGGAGGAAGAGCAGGAAGGATCGGGCGGATTTATTAGCGTGCATTCTTGTTCTAGTGGATCAATAAAAGGACACAGAGACAGACAAACTTGTACAGCATGCATCAGTTTCTGTTGCGTTTAACGAGCATGGAGCTATTCCTCTGACATGCTAAATTATGGAAAATATATTGAATGTAATTGAGCTGGATGGGAAAAAACAGAGTATAAGATGACAAAAGGCAGAAAGAAATAATCAAATTGAGGTGTAGTCATATAGTCATAAAAATAATGGAGAGATGGGGAAGAGAATAGTTTTGGGATCTGAAAGGACAAGAATGGCCTCCAGTGCTCTTTACTCTCTGCTCCTGCCAAATGGAAATAACTTGCAGGCTCCCTGTGTGTGTGTGTGTGTGTGTGTGTGTGTGTGTGTGTGTGTGTGTGTGTGTGTGTGTGTGTGTGTGTGTGTGTGTGGTCACTTAACAGTACCTTTTTCTTTTTTATTCCTTAGTCCAGTGTTTTTCAACCTTTTTTGAGCCGAGGTACATTTTTTTCATTGAAAAAATCACGAGGCACACCACCAGCCAAAAATGTTAAAAAAAAAGATACTCTGTAGCCTATATTAACAATATAGTCTTATCAAAGTGTCTTGAATAGGAATCAAATAAACACAAAAAAGAACTTTATCACATAATTATATCTTCTTTCAAATAAAAAGTGCACTTAACATGTGCACTTCAAAAACACAGCTTGAACACAACAAATGCCACAACAATGTGGTCTTATAGTAGAAAACTTCAGTGTTTTGCAAACTTTAATTCTGTCCAAAAGCATTCTATTACCAGGAATAACACAACACAACAACACATGAGAAAGAGGCAAGCTCACAGCTAATGCCAGTTTAATATCATCATCATCCATAAGTCCCCGTACAGTGTTTTAATGGATGAAGGTTATCATTGTTAACTATAACCCTATACCACCGAACATGTCATAATCAGCTCAGTGTACTTCAAAAGTGCCGCCGTTCGCGGAGTTACGGCAACAATTACCGTAATAAAACTGTAATAATACCCTATGTTGGAAGTGCAGTTTCTCAGCTTTCAGAAACTGTTTCAATGTCTCCGATAGGACAAACAGTCGCGTTATTACAGTAACTCAAAGTTCCTTTGATCAGCCGCCTCAGGCTCTGTGCTAACCAGCTGTTCGGCTAGTAGCAGCGATCGCCCGCAGTATAGAGTTATAATAAGTATGCTGTGTGAGCGTTTCAGATGGCTCTCATGTTGCAAAACTACCACTGCAAACTGTCGTCTGGGCATTCAACCGGTGCTTTGCATGACTCCAGTTTCTTGCTGTGGGGTTTTAAAAATGATTCTGGTGAAGGAGTTGCTCTCATGCCTCCGCTAGAGACGATACTCCCTGCCCAATCAGTGGCATGCTGTCCTCCACGTCACATTGTATCGCCTCGGATCGCTTAGAACCTCGGGTGAGTGAAAGGACCGGCAAAGTGTACCTGATTCTAATGGAGATGCCGTCAAATCGCGGGGAGTCGAGTCGATCCGTGGAGAGTCGTTCCGTATAGAAACGCGGCTCAATTCTCTTGTCTCTATGTACAATGCAATTCGCTACCTGCTGCTATCTCGTCTAGTGATTATGGAAGAGTATTACATGATTATGCTCCAGTCACTACTACAGCACAGACACTCGTGGCATATTACGTGAAACTGGATAATTTCCCACGGCACACCTGACGATCTCCCACGGCACACTAGTGTGCCGCGGCACACTGGTTGACAAACACTGCCTTAGTCAACCAAAATGTAATATGTGGCTCTACAGACACCGCACCATCTGCCTCCTTTACCTCCAAAGGTAGAGTACTGCAGGTTTATGAGTTATTATTAGTTTTATATCTAACGCAACAATCGTGTAAGAGTGAGCAAATAGTTGGGTCATTCAGTTACTTATCGACACATCCAGCATCTGTGGGACAACATTTTTTTTCATTTGGAGTTTCTGTTTCAAAAATTACCTATTTCATTTATGTAAGGGCATACACAGGATTTTCACCTTTACTTCAATTTTTTATTTATGTATTTTATATTTTCTATAGTTTTCATACTGCACAAACTGCACCTTTTTAAAATCACAAGGTAAATTGCACATGCTAAATATTTTAAATGTTTTCTAGATTTATGGGTATGAATTTGTGTGTAAGGAGAGAGTGAGCTCTGTGAATAAGATTGTTTTTACTGTATTTTTCGTGCACTGCGAGCATCTGTGTGACCAAAAACAAATTCCTTGTTTGTGTGAGCGATACTTGGTCAATAAAGCCTGATTCTGATTCTGATTCTTCTGTTTCTGTCCTCCTTATCAATCCAGGTCCAGTATTTCCTTAAACTTTGTTTTTGGTGTCCATGCACTGCTGATTGAAATACCCATCATGTTCTCAGTTCATCTCTTCACATAGGGACGCATGGCCAGGACTTTTTTGGCTCAATATTTTAACCTGTTTGGGTCCACAGACTGTATATAAAAGATGGGCTGTGCTACCATGACGTCATTACAGTGGTTTGTGACCTGTCTTTGGATTAGACTGAGAAAATAGAGGTGTCTGCACTCTTGTCAATCAAAATGTTGCCACATTGTGAAGCACAGGCTAATTTATTGTCTGTTTTACTCTTAACAATACCATAATTTAATAAATGAACATAATTTTATACTAAATAGAACACGAAAGCACCAACTGAGTCCTTAAAGTCCTAGGGAAAATGCTTACTGAGGTATCAAATCAAGTGAACAGTAATGGGATTGTTTATTTATTTGTTTTTTATGCAGTTATCCAGAGGAGGCACTTCCTCTGCTGGCCTTTAGAAGCAATGCAAATCTAAGGCATTTAAAGCCCGAGAGCTCCACTGATATTGGTCAACAAATTGTTTATATCAGTGACTGGCCATTTTTGTGGTTGGTTGTTTTCTGTGGGAAAATTTGGTTGTTTTTGTTTTCTATTTGCTGCCATCTTTTATTTACATTCTATCTTTTGGCTCTCCTTTTAGCACCTGCAACTGTACACATGCTAGAATTATATCTAGGTTGTTAGTTTTTTCTTGGGGGGGGGTGTAATGTCAGAGGTCAAATGGGACATTTTGGGAGTACTGGTTTGGCTAAATGGGTGGAGTGGTGACCCACGTGCTATATGGGGCTGGTTTGAGTCTGCTCTGGGGCCTCTTCCTGCGTGTATAAAATGGGACTTTCAGCCAGAAGAGTGGGGTTGGTGTCAGGAAAAGCATAGCTGCACAATCAACTCATTCTCTTTAAGTTCCTCATAATGAGCACCCTCATTCACAATGTCACATTGTTTTGATACTTTAAATAATTAAGATATTGATTAAAGCTAGTTTCAGTTTTGGCTGATTAACAGTCATCAGTGTAATGTTTTGTCTTAAGTAGAAAATGAATTTGCAATCAGTCCTTTCATAACTGTCTGGGTGACCTCTACGTCTGTAGGTCTATCTGGTTATTGTGTGTGTGTGTGTGTGTGTGTGTGTGTGTGTGTGTGTGTGTGTGTATGACCTGTGCTTTACAAGATCAGTGTGTTGACTTGGTACTTGATAAAGGGAAGGGGAGATGTGAAGGAGAAGGAAAGGTGTGGAGGGTAAAGGAGAGAGGAATAAGACGAGAAATCCTCTCCTCATTTTGTATTCTCCCCACTTCCCTCTTTCACTCCTTCACCCGCTCAATCTCATTCCCTGTGCCGCTCACTTCACTTTCAATTTCTCTCCCTCAGTCTGAGCCCACCCAGTTTCCCCATCTTTATTTATTCATCTCTCTCTCTTTTTTCCATCTCTTTCTACCATTCTCCGTCTCCAGAAGTCCTTCTCCATTCCTCTACCTCCACAGCTCTCTCTTTCTCTTTGCACTTACACTTTATGGCCCTAAGATTTTTGGACACCCTGCTTTAGACATTTTGTATGATTCATGGATTGTTATGGGATGTTTGATTCACAACAAAAAACAATGCCCGAGCAAAAGGCTGCAACAGCAGAAGGCTCTGATCAAAATCTCAAATATGAAGCTATTGATGCATCAATAATTCAAAAATTATAAAGAAAAATGGAAAGATTCTGACTGAAAAAATGGCATTAAACAAGTCCAGGCGCTCAAGGTAGGTGCACAAAAATAATAAAAGGCCTTCATTTTTACTGGGCTGAAGAAATTAAAAATACACAAATGCAGATACAAATGCATCTCTCGATAGCCAGTCTCTAAAACCGGGGATTGGTCCACCGGGGCCTCCGCCCTTGGCCGCAGCCCGACACACACTGCACCCAACCCCTATGACACCTCCTGCGGGTGGTGGGCCTCAGCCGGAAAAAGGTGGAGTGCCCTCTCTGGCTCAGGAACGAGTTCCTGCAGCAGGTGGAGGGGTTTAAGTATCTCGGGGTCTTGTTCACGAGGGGCGGGCGAAGGGAGGGAGAGATTGACAGACGGGTCGTGTCTGCAGTGATGCGGATGCTGCACCGGTCTGTTGTGGTGAAGAGGGAGCTGAGCGTAAAAGCAAAGCTGTCAATTTACTGGTCGATCTACATTGCTACCCTCCAAAATCATTTTTCACAATCATACTAACCTTTTTCTTAAGTAATAAACTCAGTGCTAATTCATTTCTATTACTTTGTTTTAAACAACTTATTTACAGTTTAAATCACCCAAAGAACAGTGAACATCTTTAATACACTATATTTAATACAGCAGTCACTGGACTACTTTAACAACGAAGAAAGCTTAACATCCAGAGGACTCAAAGGCCAGAACTGAAGCTTCTGCACTCCTGTCCTGTCCTAGCTGGTGGTACAATATCACAACACAGTTGATGGTGGTGGTTTGATCCCTGGGTCCTCCAACCTGCCTGTCAAACTATCTTTCGTTAGATTGAAAGTGCTTAGGCACAGAGAAAGCATTTGTATGAATGTGTGTGAGTGGGTGAATGAAGCTTGTACTATGAAAGTGCTTTGAGTCCATAAATTGAGTAGAAAAATGCCATATACCAGTTCATTTCTATACCTTAATATGGTTAAAAAAAAAAAATAATAAAAAATCCTCTCACAAGGATCAGGAAGTGTGCATCAGGATCAAGAAATTACAGCCAAAAGTGACCCAAATCCAATTTTTTGCCATTATGCGACCTGTATCTGATCTTTTCATGACAGTCTGAACAACACAGATCCGATTTTTACAAATGCGACCTGTGTCTGTACGGCCAGGTCGCATTCATCCGACCTGCACGTCATTGATACTCGACAAACATCACTATTCTGCCTCCTGCTACACAGAAGCAGGAAGAAAAGCAAACTTACTTCTGCAAACACTGAGCACGCTCGCTACATGTGACGTTTTATATATATATATATATATATATATATATATATATATATATACACCTCCCAGCAAAGGGTTCCCCAGTCTGCAGCAAACACAAGTAACTGCACACACTGTGACTGGATGCTTCAAAACTTGCCTTAGCTGTTGGTCACTGATACCAGTCCAGCTTTTTGATTCAGTATCAGACTGACATCTAATCCACATATTGAACTGACCCACACCCTCTTTCAGCATGGCACCAGCCTCAGTGCTATCACTTTTTTTTTCTTTGAGAATGCCCTCAACGGCAGTAAAAATGAAAATAAAAGGCGGTTTACAGCCAAGTCTGCAAAGATACTCAGAAGTATGCAGACAGCAGTAAAACGAGGGTTTGTCCAAATACTTTTGGCTGTGTAGTCACCGTCTCCTCAGTTTTCTAGTCACATAGCTGATAGTGGACCAATCCATCATTTTCTCCTTCTCCGCACTGACCCCTCCTCTTTTTTTTTTTTTTCTTATTTCTCACTCTACCTTCTTCACTCCCTC